>NW_017306930.1:592926-629965 GCF_000935625.1 Nanorana parkeri
TGGGTGAATACCCTTTACAAGTCATTCCCGCCACTAGATGGAACTAAGCAGCAGAGGAAATTTGCCCAACGTATGGCTGGGCGGAAGTTTTATAAATCAACTTCTAAATGTCTTAGGGAGTTATTCACTAAGCTGCCGAAGGAATAACTGAGGTGAGCCGAAGCCTCTTCAGCTATCCACTGCAGCCGCGAACGGCTATTTTTAGCTGTACATCGGCTGCATTCAGCTCACTTCACATGCCTCTGGCTCGGCTGGATAGCCGCAGCTTGTGTGACTGAATCGAAGTGAGGAGCCTGTTCGTCTCAGCCGATGCAATTTTTAGATCGGCTAAAGCGAACATAACAGTTCATTCTCTGCTGTTCTCCCCTATTCTCCAAGGGGTTAAACAGTAGAGAGTGAATTGCTGAACGGTCAGCGTCTCGTTCAGTTATTGTGTTCACTACCTCAGAGGTAGTGAAGCAGAATTAAAAATGTTGTTGTAAACCTAAAAGAACAGCATGTACTCCCCTCCCTAATTCATGCCAGACTCTTCTGGTCTGTTAGGGGGGACCCTATGCCAAAAAACAAAAAGCGTGGTGTTCCTCAAAAGTCATGCCAGACCCTTTAGAAGACAGAGAGTTAGCATGGAATGTAAACAAATGGGTGGAGCTTGTCCCTTGGCATCATGACTTGCTCCGCCCATTTGTTTAAATTCGGGTCATTGTGCAGCGAGACTTTGGTGAGCAGCGGCAATTTTGTTTTCTTTCGGCGAGTCTGTCACCATCGTCCATCATGATTGGTGTGGATGACCTGATTGACCAGTGGATTACATCAAATTTTTTTTTCTTCTAAATAAAGGACTTGTCAAAAACTGTGTTTGTATTTTTTGTTCAAATAAAGGACTTTTTTCACTATGTGGTGTGTTTTATATACTATTTGGTGAATGAGTAGTAGTAACAACTACCCCTTACTCATTCACAAGGGGGGCAGCATCTGGGTGGCCCTTTATGAAAGGGGGCACTCAGATTCCTGTAAACCCCCCTGGCCACACGGACCCCCACAGCCACTGAGCCAGGGTTGTGGGGAAGAGGCCCCCCATCCCCGTCGAAGCACACTCCCCATGTCGAGGGCGTGTGGCCTGGTATGGTGCCGGGGGGAGCACATGCTTGTCCCCCCCTCATGCTCTGCCAGGCCGATGCTTGGATTAAGGGTCTGGTAGGGGATTTGGGGTTGGGGTCCCCCTAAAATTCCTACCAGACCTAAAGGGTCTGGTATGACTTTGGAGGGGAACCCCATGTTTTGTTTTTTTTGGGAGGGGGGGTTGGCATCGGGGTACCCCTAACATTCCAGACCTAAATAGTCTGGAATGAATTGGAGAGAACACTATATGCTTTATTTTTTTTAAATTCTATCTTTTAACCAAATTTCACTTTGGTCCACTTTGGCGGACCATTCTCTCCGTTTCTGCTGTTTGTTTGGCTTTGGCGAGCCAGAGCATGTTCATGCGGCTCCGCTACATTTGGTTGTTTATTTCAGCTGCTGTACGCGCTACTGAGAATAGTGCATACAGCAGCCATTCAGTTCAGCTGTACTAAATGACTTCCAAATCTGAAAAAGAAGCCGAAGGATTTACCCCAACGTTCGGCTAATCCTTCGGCTCTGTAGTGAACAAACCCGTTTAGTGTAGTATTCACATTAGAGCAGGTTTCTAAAGAATAATGGTGGAAAAGCTAGCCATTCTCCCTAGAGCAGGTATTTAAATTTTTCTTTCTTCAACACAAAATTAACAAGAAATCTTATTAGTTGCTGTGGTCAACATCTTCCACATTTCCTTCCAACCAGCATTTATCAAATGGCCCTGGAATCTATTATCTGGTTTAAATAACTGGTAAACATAATCATTATTTATAAGTAGGTTGGCTGTACTTGCCAGAAAGTCCTGCATACTGTGTATCTTTTTGTTAGCAATGTGCTTATGACAATTAATTTTGTAAGTGCAGTATAACATGTTGATGTAACCCCAGGAATCACATGCATTATGAGCTTTGCTGTATTAGATTAATTTTATTTTATAGATAATCTGGAAAGAAGAGCACATTGAACGATCTTTTCTAACTATTACTGTCTTTCTAACAGGAAACAGAGCCAGATTTTGACAACTGCGCTGTATGCATTGAAGGATATAAACCCAATGATGTTGTCCGAGTCTTGCCGTGCCGGTAAGTTTTTATACATAGTTGGCATAGTTCTTAGCAGCTTCTGTGAAAGTAAACCTACCAAGTTAGATATTTTGGTGGCTAAGACAATTAAGGACTTCATTGTATTCTTTTAAACATTGTTTGACTGAACTGGATCGCATACCCAACTTATTCAACATTGCATTTAGGTTTTTTTAACAAATGGCAACCGATTGCAACTCATCTGCAATATGATTTTAGTCAAATGAGAATAGGCAGGCTGTTATGGCCTATTGCATGGTGCACTTGAGCTGTGTTCGTTTCCATGCAATAAATAATCCGAGTTTCATTTTACTTTATTATTGATCTGCAAGTAGTCTGTAAACTTCAGGACTCTGATAATCCAGTGAATGTATACTATGGTACTTATAAAAGAGTAAGTTACATTATCAGTTTCATCTATTAATGGTTTCATCAAAAACAGAGATTAAAAGCAGCTATTGCTGAAATCATCATGATCAGTGACGGATTCTGAGATGTGTTTCAAACAGAATCATGTTATTTCTAATAGTGCAGCAGTGAGGACTCCGCAAGCTGAAAGCCAATCAGCAGAAGTGTTTTAAAGTGGACCTTGACCCTCACAAAACAGTTACTTTTAAGGCATGTCAGCTGTCAAGATTGCCGGTGGGGTTTTTTTTAAGCTCATGAACTGAACTTTCAAGCCCACATATGGCTGGAGTCAGAGCTGATCCACATGTGCAGAACCATGAGAACTGCAATCCATATAGAGGCTAAGATGACATCTTCCTTGGTTGTAGAAGATAGGAAGATGTGGTTCCACTTTAATTACATAGTCTGTTGAATCATGAAAATCAAATGTTTTTCCTCAGCATCAACATGCTAGGTGGGAGAAGTGGCCAAAGAAATGTTACATTTTCTGTCTGAGAAGATGAATGTTAAAGGAATGGACTCCAGATATTCATTAAATCCTCAAATAAACTGTCAGTTTAAAAATGCTTATTACATTCTAGGTGCCTCCTTTAGAAAGCAGACACAGCCTCAGTAGAAAAGCCTGTCCTCTGCCAGCATGCTGCAGAGAAGTACCCTTGTTCTTTGTGTAGAACAATGGTGACCAATACATTCGGCATGCCAGTGCTTACAGTGTGGCCTGTTGTGCTTAGCCCATTATTTTGTGCAATCAGGCTCCGGCCAGAACAGATCCAATTACTCTCTGAGATTGCCAGAAACTCTGGACCTTTCCAGGGGCCTAATCTCCGTGCTTTGGAAGTAGGTAGGCTTGGTGATCTGATCTGGCCCCTTTTAGGGGACCACCCTCTGTACTCCGGAATGGGGCAGGGGGATGGCATGGCTCCCTGGACAACAAACCCCACACACTCTGATTTATGTGCCATATTACAAAGTAAGTGACAGAGACGGGTCTATAGAAAGTCCACATGGTGCTCAACAGCAGGCTTGAGCACTACCCATGTCAGTTCTGGGATTCCAATCCAGTATACACTGAGTGGTCAGATTATTATGACCACCTGATGTTTGTAGGCAAATTAGCTATAATTTCTCGCTGAAGTTGCTGGAGGGCAATGTTGTGTTCTTGCAGACCAGCAAGGGAATGATCCCTTTCCTATGAAGTCCTTTGGTTCTGATTGTGGTAATATTGCAGGTTTCAGCTTAATTTTCTTTCCTTCACTGGGAAGATAAACGTACAATTTGTCTAGCTGCTGTTGACCACAGTTCCTCTTCACACTAGTTTTTATAAATTATTCATTTCGTAGGTGTAGAACTTTTCAAGTGTGTGCAGGAACGGCTTGTAGTTTACAGTCTCACCACACCCAGACTGTAAATGTGTGTTGCTGGTTATAGTGACTTTACTGAGGTCTGTTTTTAATTTCCAAACTATGTGGGGCTGCCTTGAAAGGGAAGTAGCTGAATGAATTATGCGTTTGTCTGCAGTTACTCCACTAGCTCAAAACAGTGCCAATATCTCTCAGCACGGCTTTTTACAACACGTTACAGAAAATTTGTCTTTGGACAACAATACGATATTATAATACATCTATATTTCGCTGTTCTTTCTTATAGAGACAATGTGTAAGTAACAACATCCCTTTCTTGTCAATATGAAGGACTTCCATCCTCCTGTCATGAACTTACAATGCCCTTCTGATTGAATATTAGAGTGCAAATTAAACATTCTGCCAGCCTTCTACTTTGCTATTATGCTAATGTGAACCACCACCTTCTCCTCTACCAGTTTTTTTTTCCAGACCCACCAGAGTTTCTTCTTGGACCAATTTAAATAATGTAGAATTGTATGTAGAAAGGTTAGCATTCTTCTAGCGTATGATTAGTACCTAATGAAGGATCGTAAGAGTGGCCCCATATGACTCTATTTTTGCAAGAGTTGTGGCCAGAATGTATATTGTAGAGGCTAGTCTTTCTGAGCTCTATGAATGTATTTAGACCATATACCTCCAGGAATGGTCATGTTACATAAAGGGTCGCTTGGCACATACCCCACATCTCTGTGTGAATATTTTACAAATTATTCCTTTTATCTTAAACTTAAATGTTTCCTCATATCTGATTGATAACTACATTATTTTCCAAAAATCCAGAGTGTTATGTGCATGTAGGTACCCCTTGAACCTTGCAGACATATCTCCAGAGAACAGATACCACTGGTTGAACAATTAGGAAAACATACACGCTTGAACATCCGCATTAATACTCAGATAGGTTCCTTAAAAGTCTGGAGTAGCAACCAAGATAATTATTTTTACCCAGATTCACATTGTTCTTATAGAACACATGGGTAAGCTGGCGCAGTAGTTCCTGGCTTATGAAAAGCTAATGCAGTATTTATTTAGCAGATTTGCACACTAGGTGAAAAAAATATTCTTAGCCTTAAATAAATTCCTATATTCTCTTTCATTGGTTATGTTATTAGGGCAACCCATTTAAACGGGAACTAAATAAATCATTTTCTATAGTTTCTAATGCCATAATGTTTTGGAGCTCTATGTTCACATGCTCTAGCAGTATGTATGAACTCTCTATAGGATTTAATAAAGAGTTATTGTGTACGCTCCAAATAATTTTGACAAGATTTGTGCCCAGCTCCAAAAGATTTTGACAAGCTGCTTGCTGGCTTCATCAGTGATATCTAGCTGGATTTAAGGACAGGTGAGTTTAAGACTTGGGCTGAGAGCAGGGGACAGTACAGTATATATAATATAGTACAGTGCAATATTAAATAGTATCATGTGTAGTTACACTATAAGACCATTGGATTCAGGGTAAGTAGGGCTTGTTTTATCGACAAGGAGGAGGAGAACCACTCGCAGCTCCTATCTTTTTGTTAATTCTTCCACCTGAGCCATGAGTGTTGAAGGCACAGGGCAGCTAAAAACAGTTCTTTGTCTCAGAAATGGTTCCATTTGTTTCTGATATTACGTTGGGGTTATGCTGTGCATTCAGTTTAGAGGAGTTCTCCTTTATTAAAATGACATATGGTTTCATTGATTGTTGCTCCAAACCTTAAAGCTCTTCTGTGGCTTTAAGAACTGCATAACCTCAGTAGTGTGACATCACTGTTTATGTAATGAAACCCATTCTGCAAGCTTGTAGTTATAAGATATATCCACCCCACCTCATGGAAATCTTGGACAGCACTGAGTTAAGACATTACAGTGAAGCTACTAGGAATGTTAACAGCGAGAGTCGTGCCAGTTCATGGAAGTAAGTGCTGGAAACCAAGAATTAATTCACTGCTTCCCTTCCAAGGAAGCCCCACATCATGTGTAAATGGAAAACAGATCTCTCTGAAGGGAGCCCTGTGTAAGTAGCAACAAATGGTTTTACAGTGTGGGTGTGGAAACGCTGTAAAGAGCAAGCATTTCTGCACAGGCTACAGCATGCTCATTATGTATAGCGCCTCCATCTGTACTGTATGCATTGCACAAACACTCATTTCCAGTCTTAATATCTAAAGTCAAAACTTTTTTTTTTTTTTGATGGAGTATGACATTACTTAATTAATATAAAAAATGAAATCCTGTCTTATATCGTGACTGGAACAAGTGTGTCTAGTGAAAAATCCTCCTATTTCTGTTCTAGTGCTGCAGAGGAGAGCATTAGCTTGCCTTGGCTCTGTGCTGCCTGTGTATCTGAGGGCTGCCAGGGTGGTACTGCAGAGCTTCGTGTACCATGGCAGTGTGCGTCTAGCATTGGAGTGCTGTCATAAAACAACTTGGCTGTACCTGGGGTGGGCAGGTACACCACTGCTATTAGCACTAAAGTTCGCCGACAAATTCAGCCTCCCATGAGAAATACGTTTATTAAAACAAAATACCAGACAATGATAACAATGATATGCAGTTGTGGCAAGCGATAGCAACCAGTCAATCGTCAGCTTTTAGTAGCTTGGGATGAATCAACTAAGAAGAAAAGCTGATGTTGCTAGGGCCACCAGTGCTGTTTGTACATTACGTAACTGGACTTTTTTTATTTTATTTTTTTAGCAAAATTCTGAGTTTAGTTTAAGTATAAGAATTCCTTTCTGAATTCCCAGAGATGGCTGGAAACATCTGCAGATTGTTCAGTTATTTTCTTCCGACTTTTGTTTCTTCTAGTCTCAGAGTTTGCGAATGTATTTAAACAACTTAATAGCTTCCACATCACTGCAGTTCCGACTTATAGATTTGAGTGGTTTTATTACATTAATCATTTTTGAATGCCAGATTAAACTCAGAGGGTTTAAGACTACTATAGACAGTAATATTATTGCATTAACGAGCGAGGCCACTGCCCCAGTTAAATTTTTCAAATCAGCCTTCTGAACTTGTTAATTGCTGTGCTTTTATTTGAGTTCTGGTCCAGGAGCAGTGTAGAGGAGTTGTTGTGTCTGGTTGATTGTATAATAAAGATCAATGCATTTATTCATACTATGTTGAACAGGAAAGGACACTTTAGGATTGTTGAGGGCTTTTTGTCAGTGTTGACATAAGTAAAAGCAGTCCTCTAATTGCTGACCTCTTTCAAAGGTAACTAGTTCCTTGACTGTATTGCTGATTCTTGGAAGCCAGTGACTGAATAGATGGTGGCTAAGGTGTTTTTTTCCCCAAGGTTTGCAGAACAGTAGGAAGAGTAGAGACATGATCTCATCAGTATGCTACTGCCTCTTATTATTCATAAGCAGGCTGGGGTGGGCTGGCGACCAAGCTGTGTTTCTTAAAGTGGACCTTTTTACTCCAAAATCAGATTCTACCAATCCATCCCTCTATGTATGGTGATTAATAGTAACATAGACATGTCAGGTGTAAAATGCTGTGATTGTGAAATACTTGCAGGACATTCACTTCCTGCTTTGAAAGTACAAATGATTTCAGTTTGCCAACGCAATGCACACTGGGATTGCCTTGTCATCAGCAGGGAAATCTCATCTGTAATCTCATGAAATCTCAGGGAAAAGCATTTTCCTCCCCTGAGATGATGTGCATGGTCACATGGCTAGTCACATGTGCCAGAAATCCAGGGAGTAATAGATGATCTAGTAATCTGCCCTTAGTAAATATGGCCACTGTCAGACTGGGAAAGAAAAGAGAAATATAGAATGGAAAGAATACAAAGCCGGCAATTATCTAGAAGTATGTGTTTTGTAGATTGTCATTACTAAACATTTCTAAAGGTGTGTTTGTTGTTATTTTAAAGATAAGGGTAAAGGTCCGCTTTAACACCAATGGAGAAAACTAATTTCACCAGTCTAAATGTGCTGTCTGACAGAGGTGCTTAGATCAAAGTAACTGAACAGATTGTCAAATTTTGGTAGACTAGACCATTCCCATATATGTAGTACAGCTATTTATTATATATTCTATCTATTTACCCAGGGGTTACCCCTAAAATGCTGAATTAACCTTATCATTACTGTAAATATCCTTGCTGAACCTTCATAGCCTCACACTGAATCTACTAATGACTAATGTTCAAACAGAGCTGAGCGTTATTCAGTGTAGGTCCACTTTAAAAATATGCTAGTGGCCATAGTAATTTATCACAAGAAAAAACACTGTACACTGAGACATTACGTATATGCTTGTGTATAAGATATATGTGATGCCGGTGTTTATATTTTATGGCTAAATCACATGCATTTTCTTTTGAAACGTGGCATGAATTACAGTGCTCTGATGCACAGGAATTTATGGGGGCACAAGGCTGTCAGGCTGTAAAGAATAAATTAAGGCAAAAATATTTATAAAGACAGTTGATTGCTTCCATGTAAAATCATACACCATAAATCTTCCATTTCTTTGGAAGTAATCCTTGGCTCTTATATTTGTAGGCCATGTATCAGTCCAGATTGTTCATAAATGCATTTTGGTTTCACATTCATTAGCAGCTTCCAGGCTGGGTTATTGCTTTTGTGTGAGTCGTAATATTGGCGCAGTTCATATAAATGTGGAGATACCGTATGTAATGCAAAGAGTACAGTTGTCGTTGTGAATGAGCATGTTCATAGTACACCGATTCTAGGCAGCAAAGCGTTATTTTACTAATTACTAGTTATTTTACTAAACTTTAAGTTGTACACCAAACCACTAAACCTTTCTCCACCTGACAGAGCTAGAGGAGTCAAAAATTAAAGGAGAACTATGGGGTTAGGGCTTTTCCCCATAGTTCTCCATAGGGTAACGGGAGGACACAAACTAGCGTCCTCCCGTCACCCTAAGCTCAGTATACCGCAAGCCACAGCTCGCGGTATACTGAGACGCCGCAGCTGAAACGGATCCCGACAATTATGTCTGGATCCGCCCAACTGCCTAAGTTGACAGCTGGCTCTGCCTATCTAGAGGCAGAGCCAGCTCTACCCTCCCCATCCGTTCCGCCAGTCAGCGCTGGAGGATCGGACGGGAGGGGGGAATACAGTCTTTTGAGAAGTGAGCGAACGACAGTATGTGTTCGCTCACTTCCCGATCTACTGAGCCGACCTGTGACAGTTTCATTGTCACAAGTCGGCTAGAACTATGAGGATGAGTGAAAAGCACTCACCTCATAATTCTCCTTTAAGTTATTATTTAACTGATGTTTATAAGATTCATCTCTGACCTGTTTTACATGAATACAAGATTGCAGCCATGGCTGCCGTGCCCATGAGGAACCCAAGACTTACTAATAGATCACTCAATTAAATGTACAGAAAAAAGCATTCAAAACATTCAATTGTCCTTTGTTGGAGCCTGTAGCAGGCTTATTAGGTTTACTGAAATTACAAATGTGGCTGTATGAAATGTTTGCATGAGTAATAAAGACCCTGCAGCTATCAGTTATACCCTAATGTCTCTACAACAATCCCACATGAATATACCATCTCTAGGACCAACTTGGGAAGGTAACCTATGTTACTGTTGGACTATGGGAAGAAAATGGAGCATCACAGGGAAACCAACACAAACCAAGAACAGCGTCCTGATGAACCTGATATAGGTGAATACTGGACTTGAATAGGTCCACTGAGAATACTTTGTAGTTTGTTCTGCCCTGCTGTTGCTAGTTGTGAAGAGTTTCTGTTGCACTTGATAACATCTCAGTGATCAAGCCAATATATCTTTATGTGTGTTTTGTGTCTTCTTTGCTTTACAGGCATCTTTTCCACAAATCCTGTGTAGATCCTTGGTTATTAGATCACCGCACCTGTCCAATGTGTAAAATGAACATTCTCAAAGCACTGGGTATACCGGTAAGAACATTAAGCATTAAAGATCATATTTATATACAGTATGTTCATGCATTAGACTTTCGGTTATTCAAAACATTGAAGAACATAAAGCATAATGTTATGTAAAGACAGTAAATGTTTTGTTAAGCAAATTAATATTTGGAATGAAGTGAAGTAAATGGAGACAATAAATAATCTACCTAAAAGCTTCATGTGTCCACATTCTAGTAACAATTAATTTTCATGACCATGTGTTTACCGCAATATGGTAATTAGTGTATGATGACAACATGCCTTTAGACAGGTCCCTGGAATATGGGAGTCAAAGTGACAAAAGCCTACAAGGATTTCACCATGACATGACTAATAGCTAGCAACATTCCCAAATAAATGATAGCAACAGATACTCAGTAGATCCTGTTGCCACTAGTAGTTGTCCAATAACAAGACATGACTAATGCCTAATGATGTAGAAGCTTATGTAGTTTGATTTAAGTAACATTTGCTAGCAGTTGTAGTAACATGGCCATAGTAGGACCCCAAGGACACGAATGCATGATAACATACTTTGTATACAGTAATATATAAGCAGTTATGACAGTTGCCCAGTAAATTCTCAACTTCCTGTGTTACAATAACTTCAATAACTCCTCCACTAGTACTTTTTGATCATATTCCACTGATTTAGGCTTGGGTTTCAATTTGACAGTGGAACAGTGCTGGCCTGGGAATAAAAAGTGGCACTGGCATATATACAGCACACTGAAAATTTCCTTCAGCCAGTAAAGTAGCACAAATTCATATAACTGCCTCACTAATGGTAATGTACCATTTTGGGAATACACAAATAATATGTAAAGACTCCAGTGAACCTTTCTGGCTGATTTAAAATACAATTGAGCATTGTACAGTAGGTCACACCAGCCCAGTTTAACTTTCAGACACACCCGGCACATACCTGAGCAGCCAGATTGCCTACTGTGGGAGTACAGCAGTGAGTGAGCTCCTTAGCATGGCACTATAAAGCAAACATATAGCAAAGGTACTGTCACGGATCGGAACTCACGGGTATGAACTGGAGTCGGGTATGTGGACCCTTTCTACTACACTGGCAGGGACACTTAGAGAAAAGGGTCCAAGCAGTGTAGGTTGATGACTCCCAGAGCTGGAGTAAAAGCAGGGGAACTGAATGAGGCAGTGGAAAACAGCTAAAGCTGGACGTTCAAATACAAGGCAAGGTGCTGCAATGCTGAGTAGGTAGCATGGGGTCCCCTGGGATGTGGAATATAAGGGCCAGCCGGTATTCGCCAGAGCTTCTGATGGTGGAGATGGGCTTGGCTGCGTGCTGACCCCAGGTCACAATCCCTAGGTTCACCCAACTCACCTAACAGGTACAGGGTACGAATCAAAGGCTAGGGACAGGCTGAAGACTAAGACTTCCAGGGACAAAGCAAAGCACAGGGCAGACTGTAGACAGGGATATCCAAGGACAAGCCAAAGGTAGGTACACTGCAAAACTTCAAGGCATTCAGGTATAATCACAAACAGGGAGGCTGGGCATCTAGCTTAGGAAAGCGTTGCTCGGGCCGCATGCTGTTCGCTGCCCTGAGTTTAAATAGAGACAGGAAGATGGAGGATCCACAGGATTGGCCACACGCGGACTGCACTAATTGGCCGAGTAGCTGTATAAGAAACAGCAGGAGAGGTCGGCCGACGCCTAAAGCTGCACCAAGTGTGAGTCAGGTTCAGAGCACATGCCTGGAGGACTACAAGCACCAGCACAGCCCTGCATGCCTGCAGAACCAGGGGTAAGAGGTATGTATATACTTGTAGAACTACAAGTAACCGCTCAGCTGCAAGTCTGCAGCTTAATTGTGACAGGTACAAAGTCTGCAATACGAAGTATATAATAATCTGTATTTCTGTGCCTCTTAACTACCTTTATTGTGATACCAGATGCATGCTGCTTGACTCACCTTATAAGAGATGCGGCCCCTGGAGACTGCAATTCTAAGTGCAAGACAAATGTAAAAATAACTCATTTATCAACTCCAGTGTAAAAATAGTTGTTCTGATTCTAAAACCATACTCATTGTTTAATACAAGTTTTAATGCTGCAAAACATCTGCAGATATGTTGCTGCTTTACCAAGAAAAAGAATCGTATAAAGTAAATAAACCATCTATATCAGTAACCATTACACCCTGCCTTCTGGACTATTTTTTTGTTTATTGGTGTCAGTAAAAACACACATTTTGTGACTCCCCAAAAGAACCTGCTGGTTTCTAAATTAGATTAACTGGCTTCTGAATTCTACATGAAATTTTCGATTCTACCTAGTCAGTCCACCATGTAAGGGTACCATTAGTACTTTAAGGACATATACCAAGGTTGAGGCATATCGGCATTATATAGTTATGATTTGCTGGATTTCATCTTCATCTGGCATAGCATAAACTATCACGCATCAAATTGCAATGAGAAAATATTGTGGGCTTTTCAGTGATTAGTATGATATGAAAAAAAGAAAAAAACTCTCCTTCTGTAAAACAGCTCTTTTAGCCCAGGGCATAAGCATGTGATTGATCATTTGGGCACCCAGAACGTCAGAAAGTTTCATAACTAACATTTTAAAGTTTAATAAGAGGGATAGAGTTTAATGACTAATATGTATTCTTTATTTTTTTAGACTTTTACTCTAAAGACACACTGTATGTGAGTCTAACGCAAGGAAAAAAGAATGTTGCAATAAAGTATTAATGCTGGTTACAGCGACCTACTACAACCCAATTCCCAAAAAAAATGGGACGCTGTGTAAAATCTACATAAAAACAGAAGACAATGATTTGTAAATCTCATAAACCCATATTTTATTCACAATAGAAAATAGAAAACATATCAAATGTTTAAACTGAGTAAATTTACCAGTTTAAGAAAAAAATAAGGCAATTTTGAAATTGATGGCAGCAACACATCTCAAAAAAGTTGGGACAGGGCCATGTTTACCAAGGTGTAGCATCCCCTCTTTTAGCAACATTCTGTAAACGTCTGGGAACTGAGGAGACCAGTTGTTGGAGTTTTAAGAGAGGAATGTTGGCCCATTCTTGCCGGTTATAGGATTCTAACTGCTCAACAGTCCTGGGTCGTCTTTGTCGTATTTTTCGTTTCAAGATGTGCCAAATATTTTCAGTTGGTAAAAGGTCTGGACTGCAGGCAGGCCAGTTAGGCACCCAGACTCTTCTACTATGAACCCAAGCTGTTGTACATACATGCAGTATGCAGTTTAGCATTGTCCTGCTGAAATACCAAAGGCCTTCCCCAAAATAGACTTTGTCTGGATGGGTGCA
The DNA here is from genome assembly GCF_000935625.1 of Nanorana parkeri. Lineage (NCBI taxonomy): Eukaryota > Metazoa > Chordata > Amphibia > Anura > Dicroglossidae > Nanorana > Nanorana parkeri. The sequence goes on from NW_017306930.1 coordinate 606,165, forward strand.
TATGCTGCTCTAAAACCTGGATATATCTGTCAGCGTTGATGGTGCCTTTCCAGATGTACAAGCTGCCCATTGCATACGCACTAATGCACCCCCATACCATCAGAGATGCAGGCTTTCGAACTGAGCGCTGATAACAAGCTAGAAGGTCCCTCTCCTCTTTAGTCCGAATAATGAGGTGCTCATGGTTGCCAAAAAGAATGTCAAATTTTTATTCATCTGACCACAGAGCAGTTTTCCACTTTGCAACAGACCATTTTATGAGCTTTGGCCCAGAGAAGTTGGCAGAGTTTCTGGGTCATGTTCAGATATGGTTTCTTCTTTGCATGATAAAGCTTTAATTGGCATTTTTGGATGGCACTACAAGCATCATGTTAGAGAGATTTGTTCTAAGGATCCTAAAAAAAACCAAGAAGGAAGATTGTTGGCAGTCTCCTAGAAACCTGAAATATATTCATAATAAAACACATGGGCATATGCTATTTTAGTCTTCTGCACATGCCCTGGTGGTTTTTCTGTGACGTCTGTATAGTCTATTTCTCCAACATGGTGCCTGCACACAGCCACTCATACACAGTCAGCACCACAAGGTTCGCTCAGCACACGGGAGGCACGTTTGGGAAAGCTACAATATGGGAGGATAGGACAAATTCTTTTGGATTTGGGTTCAAATATGGGTTTTAAAAATCTGAGTTTAGTATTTGTGCAGAAGGTTAGAACGATGTATAACATGCATGCAGAATGTATTAGAATAATACTGCTCAAGCAAATTATCTTTATTTTTAAAATAAGTAATTTTATGTATGAGGTCCTTGTAAAACAAAATTACAGCATTTGTCTTAACTTGATTAAAAGATGTAATTGAATTGGTTTGTCTCATGGGTATAGAAAACAAAGTCCCTATGTTGCTGTATGAGACATATACACATCATAAGAGCTGCAGAAACATGCTGACCAGGAATAGTCATTCACAAAATCATTATCTGAGCCTTAGGGCAGTAAGGGCCATGTCACACTGGTGACAATGCCAATTTTTCCTAATAGAGGTGCCTCCCTCACTGGCCAAAATGCTGCAAAATCTTTAGTGGTTGTGGCGGAGCACTATAGAGCTTAGCTGTGTTTACAAACTGCCCTCCTGGTGGGTGGACATCAGTGACTGGTGGCTGCCCTCAGCATTCCCCTGTGTGCAGAAGATTCAATGTCATAGGGGAGCAGCTCCAAGGTGCTAGAATCAGAACCACACAAAGAGTGGAGGAGGTAAGGCCGTGAGGCTCCAGAGACAGCAAGTGACACAGGTGTGACACACAGCCATATAGAAGAGGGATAGAGACATTTAAAGGCTGTTTGGCCAGTCACAGCCCTCAATACAACAGGGTGGTGCAGAGAGAGTAATGGGTTAAAGTATAGGATTTGTAGTTTTGTGTGCATGTGGTCAGTCTCTGTTATGCAGGATATGTGATGCACCTGTGAACAGGAAGTTACACAACCCCACACTTCTCCAAGATGGGTTTACCTAGAAAACTAAGAAATTACATCACTTTTTCTTTTGCCCTTTCTGCTTCCATACCACATCACTTCTATTAAGAATAAAAAGGATATTTGTGAGGACAATAGTCTTATGTGTAACCTTTTTTTTTTTAAACTTTAACCTTTTTGTGACCAGGGTTTTTTGATGCTCCGATGGCCATGCCAAGTTAAGCTGGGTCAGTATGCATCCATTAGGTTGGCAATAACTCTGAGACACATTTTACAGTTTGACATCTGGCCTGGGAACTAGAAACACACACAGTTGCACATTCCTAGTTCTGTGCTGTAAGGTTAATTCATGTTTCATGGCAAAGGTAATTTATCATGTAGGCTTAAAAAGGAGTATTGCAGCCACAAGGAGGTTCTGTTACTACATTGGCCCGTCACTATAGTAACAACAGTATTTTTTGTTTAGGCTTATTTTATGTGTTTTATTTGTTGAATCCTAATTGTGTTCTGTTATTTCCCAACAGCCTAATGCAGATTGCTTAGATGATATTACGCCAGACTTTGAAGGTTCGGTAGGACCACCAACCAATCAAATTACAGGAGCCAGTGATGTAACTGTGAATGAGAGCTCTGTAGGTGTCGATCCCATTGTGCGCCCAGTGGGGCTGTTGCAAGTTATCCAAAATGCAGATGTCCTACCACAGGTCGGCGAGGTCAGCTATACAGCAAGCAGTGAGTACACTTCTCTAACATCCAGGATCAATAAAAACCTGGGTAATTTGTGATATATTTCCTTTCTTTTATATATTAAAATACTTTCTTAATGTCTGTTTAGAGGCAAAGCTGTTATATTGCTTTATAGATTGTAGAGCTGCAGCTAACGATTATTTTCAAAATCGATTAGTTAGCCGATTATTAAGTTCGATTAATCGGTTAATCGGATAGAAAATAAAATACATTTTTAAAAATGGCTCCGGTGATGGGACTACTAGTTTGTATATTGAGGCCATTGTAACAATGACATATGCAAATGGTTACACTGAATAGTACAGTCCTTGTGCCTTATGAGCCCTCTGAGACATTGTGCACTGGGTAAATTCCTATAAGAAATGATATCTTGTGTAAGTCACCACCCCACAGACCAGATTATAGTAATATACCCTTACAGGGAACTTTTATTGTACAACCTTTATGATGGTCGATTGCTATGGCTTCTTAAGTCAACACACCTTACAGTATGTAATATCCATATATTGTAATTATATATTTAGAATATACTGTATGGGAGGTCTGAACATTATTATTGGCATTTCTACCAGAATTGTATGTAATACATATAATTAATGTGCATAGACTTATATACCGTATACACACAACACATGCAAGATAGTGGAGACCCCTGGTGACATTGTTAATACACATTTACTATTTGCTGAATTGAAAGAAAATACAATAGCCTTCAAATAATTATTGTAGCTATCAATGTTTCTATTCTTGCACTGAGATTATAAAAAATACAATGGTGTGTGTGTGTGTTGTCTGTTGAAGACTCGGATGAAGAGAAGGACACATTTGTAGAAATCAATTATTCCTTTTTCCCCAGGACAGGACTTTATAGGGTTCCATGGCTCTGAATTGAAAGAAAATACGATAGCCTTCAAATAATTATTGTAGCTATCAATGTTTCTATTCTTGCACTGAGATTATAAAAAATACAATGGTGTGTGTGTGTGTTGTCTGTTGAAGACTCGGATGAAGAGAAGGACACATTTGTAGAAATCAATTATTCCTTTTTCCCCAGGACAGGACTTTATAGGGTTCCATGGCTCCTTGCCCCAGAAAGCATGTAGTTCCTGTCAGAAATGACTAAAGCTAAGACATACAGTGCTAGGTCATATGTTAATATGTAGTTTCCAATAAAGCCCTTAGTGTCATTCCACTGTGCGGTAGTTAGATAAAAGCCGCAAAACTGGGCATGTAATTAGTTGCCCAGGGTTACTGTATTTTTGTTAAAAAGTAATATCAAGCCTGTCTTCGGTGCAGACACCCACAATGAATATCCTAGTTTTCTTAAAATCCAATCTGATACAGAAAGTGGCATTAAAAGGAGTAGGTGAAGTACTAAAAGAGAATCTGTGTGAGGTCATGCATTCCATCTTGAAGCTGTAAAAGCAAGACATTTGTAAAAAAACATCATTTATGTCTAAAGTGTTTTTGATGATCAATGAATCTGTATAAATGGAATTGAGTCTAACAAGTGACATTATTACTGCATACAGCGACATGGTGGATCAGCCCAGCTTGATCATTACGCTTAGAATGGTGGAGATGTTCCAAAGCAGCATTATGGTATCTAATGTGGAAGTGGTATTTTAAATCTATTGATCCTGTTCTCAGTGGTTATCGGTAACTAAGGCAGTTACTGCTCCACCACACATCCATCACTGAGAGAAGGGACCAAATGAATTGGCAAGTAAATGCATGTCTCTGCAGTTGGTATCCAGGCAGAATAATGCTATAGCTGTCACACATAATACGTTTGCTGCATACATTTATTTCTAGTTTTTCCCTTTTCAAAGGGGTAAAGGTATATAAAGGATATAAAGTACTTAAAGAGTTTAATCATCGTGTCCAAATAAAGCATGGTTGGAGGCGGCCCCCTTGTATAACAGTAAGGCTTCTGGATTTTGATAGAAATCAAGTGTATAGCTTTTATTCCCATAACAATGTAACGATTCTTTGCAGTGATTGATTTCATTTGTTAAAAGTTCTATACAATAGAAGTAGAGCCATGGCTTAATTTCTGCAAGTCTAGGGGGGCAGATATGGCACATCCTTTATGTCAATAACAGGGAGGGATGTCTGTTAGTGTGGGAAAGGGGGTAGGGTGGCTGGTCAAAAAGTGGGTAGGTTATGTTGGTTAGCAGGGCTAGTGAGAGATGCCTGTGTGGGGGCAGTAAAGTGGGCTCCTTTAGATTCACATGCACCACAAAATCCACCTATCTTAGAGCCAGCTCTGATCTGTTATTGATTTGTCAAATTCATGCCTGCTCTCTTCTCTTCCAACAAAGGTTATATCAGCATAGTGAGTGTCCGGAGAGCAGAGAGACACAGCCACCCAAACATCCGCCGGCACCTCCTCCTGCCTGTACTTTACTGGACTCCGCAACCCCAGCTGCCCGCTGCACAGCACTTCAAGGTCCCACAGTCTGTGTGTGCTGCCTGGCAGGATCTCCCGCATGCAGCAGTTGTGAGCTCAGCACTGGAATCCATAAAGCCACAGCAGTATTGTAGACAGTGAAGATATAGTACAAGCAATTTTGGTTCCTGGAGACTTTGGAGAGCAGAGTCAGGAGGGAGTGGCTGGGTTATGTGTGCGGTTGTTTTCTGGATAGTCGCGAGTAGGCATTCAACTATCTCAAATGGGTCTTTTGCAACTATGGCGGGGCAGTAAGTGGAGGAATAGCAGATGGAAATCAAGGCACAGTGTTGGGATAGGATTTGGCAAGTGGAGTAGAAGAGGGAAGTGGAAAGTGTAAGCGCACCAGGGGGGTCAGACATGCAGGAGGAGGAGGAGAAATCGCTACTGGAGGCAGAATTCCCCCATTGGCAAAAAGAAACTCTCATTTAGGAATTATCCTCAATGGTAGTGAAGCTATGCTGAGGAAGCAAAACTCAGACTTGACTCTTATATTATTAAGGATACCGTAAATGATACTGAGTCCATGATTTACTAGTTAAGACTAGGTAATCCAGATGTATGGCGAACATTGGATAATGTTACCAGCATGTACAGGCAGTGTTTTCCCTCTGTAGTATGAAGTGTCTGATTCAATTGCCTTACTCGTCCTCTTTCCTCTCAGACATTGTCTTATTGAAAGGAATAGAATCTACATTCTCTAATGCTTGGTAGACAGAGACCATGTGATCTAGGTTGGCAGCATGGGAGTTGCAGCAAGTAACATAAAATATTTTTTAATAGGTCAGTCCACCAAAACGTAACATGCATATGTGGGGCCTGCAGGCACAGGTTATGGACACCCATAACCTGAGGGGGGCATTCAGATTTTTGCTATGGGGCCCTGTGATTTCTAGTTATGCCCCCGATGTCTTGCATATCAACATAGAGACCTTGAGATATTTGCCAAAACTCTTCCTTTCAATCTGGGTTCCAGTCAGCCCTTGCATGTTTCAGAAATGTATAACGAATCCAACAAGGAGAGATCCCACCTAATGGGCATAGAATGTGTGTGCACCCAATAACTTAAACACAGAGATCTCACCCATAGGGTCACTGAGCGATATAAGAAACTGTCAGGTAGATTAAAAGCGAAATCTGGTTATGGGAAAAAAATGTTGTTTACTACACTAGTACCCCGATATTGTATTATTTTTAGGCCCTAAAGTAAAACCCTAATTTACTTACCAGTTACATGAGGATTAGTGGCACCTCTTCTGGTAATGGAGACCAGTCGGTGCAAGCCTGCATTCTGTGTAGCCGACCAGTCTTGTTGCTGTCATTTGCGTCTTTACAGCATGACACAAGCATTGTCACAGTGCAGGATCCTTTAATGGATGCTTTTCACAGCCAATGGTAAACGTCCACATCAACAGGATGCGTTATTGGTGCGTCAAGAAGTACCCTTCCAATGCATACTTCCATACTGTGATTATAGCGCTACGGTCTCAGTGATCACGCAGAGGAGACCTTCTTCTGCTCTACGGGCTCTATGGCGAGCTCCTATGCCGTGGTCACGGGTCCCCCAGAGGAGCGGGGGACCCCGAAAACCGGGGGGAGGGGGAGCGGACATGATCGCTGCTGCTCCTTTCATACAAGTGCATGAAAACGGGCGGCGGCTCCACACTATACATTTAGCTCTGCTTGTCAGAAGCAGGGCTAAATGTAAAAAAAAAAATACTCGCCCTGCGCCCGGAACTGCATATCCCAGGCGTCATGCGATTCCCTCCGCTCACACATTCGCTCCATAAGACACACAGACATTTTTGCCCGCCTTTTGGGGGAAAAAAGTGAGTCTTATGGAGCGAAAAATACGGTATGTGCAATCTGAAAAATCTACAATCTGAAAAATACCATTCAAAAGAAAAAAATGTTCCAACCCATCTGACAACATCCTGGTGGTCAGTGGTGATCATTTGCATTTGTGTTCCTTCCATGCATAATTATATATTTTATCATGCGGATTCTATGTGGACATCATTAAACTGAGTCTCTGATAGCAATGCAGGAACAATTTGTTCTAGAATATTTAATTGGAGCTGATTTTGTACATGTGACCATCTTTAAGGTGCCCATACACCTTACAATTATCTGCAGATTTTCTGTGGTCAGATGAAAAAAGTGCAGCAGATTGGCCCAGGTGGAGATGACTTCATCCACCCAGTTAAGTGTAGATGGAGGATTCTGTTGCACCTTTTCCATCTGAACATAGAAAATCTGCAGATAATTGTAACGTTTAATGCCAGCTTTAGGCAGGACTATGACCTCCCATTAACAAAAACATGTGCTTCAGACCTTTACAAGTACATTTGCACTTACATTGTCTCTTAGTTCCCCTACAAAGTCCCACAAATACCTCTTGAGCTTGCCAGTGAAGTCCGCCTAACACAGCTTACTGTGATGGTGCGGCAAAGATGCTGCACTGCTCCTGATTTCTCAGCAGAATTGCCACTCTCTTGTAGGCTGTGCCTGCTTGCACTACAGTGGGATGAAAAATGTTACTGGGGACGTGGCTATCAGCATTGCCATTGCTGAGGCTTGTGCATAACTGTGCATGCAATTGCTAAGTCTTGTGTATAACTGGATTTGGTACTTGTTTAGGACCGATGTGTTAAGCACACTATTCCGTGCGATTTGATGCATCATATCGCACAATGCACCTACTGTTTGTTAACACAATTGGAGGTGCGTTGCATTGTCATTCATTTGAATGGCACCCCAAATGCACCTCTCTCCCGCAAAGTGATCGAATGCAACAAGCAGTAGCACGTGCTGCAATGCGAATAAAATAAGTAGAGCATGCACTGCATTTTTTTTATTGCATCACAATGCAAGGTATTGCAGTACTGTGTGTTAGGGTGCGTTCAAATGAATGGTAACGTAATCCACCTAACACACAGTTAACACAAAGTAGGTGCCTTGTACTGGGCGTTAATCGTATGGAACCGTGCAATTAACGCATTGGACCAGTGTGAATGGGCCCTTAGATTGTCTGTACGTGTACTTCTAAGACTGATAAGATATTTAATTGGGCTGGCGGTAATACAAGATCATCCAATTATGAAAGGGAAAATCGTTAAATACAAAAAAAATCATAAAATATGTGGTAAGGCATAAAATAAGAAGACATACAGTAATGTGATGGCAGCTGAAGGAAAGTTTTGTGTACATCAAGGGATTTGTGGCATGCTCATTATATGAAGTTTAGCTTGTGAGTTGTTTATATTGGCAAACTATTATTTTCTTTTCTAATCAAAAGATAGTGTACGTCTGCTTCTCACACTATGTGTGTTTCATGTGTTCTGATTCCCAAGACCCAGCCAGCTGATAGAACTGGGGTCTATAGTTGCAGCTGGGAGGAGTGCAGTCAGTATCGTTATGAGGAAATGCATGTTTATTTGTGTCCATAGATTTATAAGGGTCAGCTGACTAAAACTGAAATAACATACACACACAAACCTAGTAAATGACTTTGCTTTGGATGTCCATACATCATCAGACTAAGAGTGTGACCAGTTAAAGCATAACTGATAGTGTTGGGAGCGCTCTGGCAAGTTATATTAATCCTGCAGGGTTGTTGGTAACGCTCTTTTCCATTCACAGATGCAGCAAAATGTCTGTAATTAGCAAACCATTGCTAAAATACCCCCGTGGGCTAGAGGGAAATCTGCCCATTTAGTGGTAGCCTGAGGCCTTGTTCACACCAAATGCAGAGCAGATCTGCATGAGTTTCTGCACACACAGTGCAGTGGGTTGTGCCGCGTTTTTGATGCGTTACGGGCCGTTTTTGGTTACAAATAATAATTTTTTTTAGTTTAAAATGGGCTTTCAGTGCATTTGCATGCGTTTGTATGCGTCCCAGAGCAGGTAAAATAGGGCCTTCTGCAGTTTTTTTACCTGCTCTGGAACTGAACGCTGCGATGTGAACTGGAACTTAAAATACCATTGGAATACATTGGACGCAGTTTTGCTCCGGTCTGTAACTGCTCTGCTCCTGCTCCACTTATCTTACGAGCATGCCACAAACCAGCCGAAAATCTTACGATTCTCGGCTGGTTTTCGAACATGTTCGTAAGACAAAAGTCGCTCGACCGTACAGTAGAAACGGTCGCATGCCTTCCACACACCTTGCGGTTATCGTACGATAATCGCAAGGTGTGTGGGCACCTTAAAGGAGAACTATGAGGTGAGTGCTTTTCACTCACCTCATAGTTCTAGCCGACCTGTGACAATGAGACTGTCACAGGTTGGCTCAGTAGATCGGGAGGTGAGCGAACACATACCGGGTTCGCTCACCTCTCGATCCTGTCACGGCTCTCTGCCGTGACAGGGGGAGGGGCTGGATTCCCCTCTCCCCGCTCCGATCTGCCAGCGCTGACTGGCGGAACGGACGGGGGAGGGGGCGGGTACAGCTGGCTCTGCCTCTAGATAGGCAGAGCCAGCTGTCACTCACGCAGCTGGGCGGATCCCGTCGTCTAAGTCAGGATCCGCTCCGGCTGCGGCGTCTCAGAATACCGCGAGCTGTAGCTCGCGGTATACTGAGCTTAGGGTAACGGGAGGACGCTAGTTTGTGTCCTCCCGTTACCCTAAGGAGAACTATGGGGAAAAACACTGACCCCATAGTTTTCCTTTTAAGATGTATTCCTTTATTCATTTTTGTTCAGACTTTTAATCTTTTTTTTTTTCTTGAGTATTCCAGACTGGTATACAGTTGAAATGCTCTGCTGTTTTGAAAGTCACCATTGTATAGTCTATTTTCCAGCTTATGTAATATCTTCTAGTGCATTACTTTTATTGTCTGTGGACATCAGAACTTCCCACCTTGGCTCACCCCTTTGTGTAAAGACAGAACTTCCTTTAGGCCACATGTGTCAAACTCAAGGCCCAGGGGCCGAATCCGGCCCACCAGGCCATTTCCTAGACTTCTACTTTCAGATCTAGGTAATAAGTTATTACTAAAACCAGTGATAATCGAATGCAGAGGCAATGATGATAAAGATTAGATACATTTATATAGTCTTACAGATACCTTTGAGGGCAACCATAATGTTGATGCGGCCCACGATTAAATTGAGTTTGACACGCCTGCTTTAGGCAGAACATTCTACCCCAGCATTGGAGTAATGATGAATGTTCTTCTGGAACCTCCAGAATGACGGGGCTGTATAATATGACTTTGTGTGCATCAAATGCCTTTGCATATCCAGATATTACCTTCGAAAAGTAGCTGTAATAGCCACTATCAAAGCCACTATCAAAGAATTCCCTTGAAATGAAGGTTTTTGTGCTGGAGTATGAAGCATGATTGACATACCTCTTTTGTAGATGATGCATACTGCAAATTGGCAATCACCATAATATGACTCCCCTTTCTCTCTATTCCTCCAGTGCTCATTGGAGGTACAGACAGGAAAAGAGGGTGGGCACAGCTGGCTCTGGCTCTAGAGAGGCAGAGCCAGCTGTCAGGCAGTGGGGTGGATCCCGACAATATTGTCGCTATCTTTCCAGGTTGCAGCATGGCTCTGTGCTGTCAGCATATCACAGGCAGTAGCCCACTATATGCTGACTTAGTACATGTCCTCCTGTGACCCAAAAGAGAACTATAGCCAAAAAAAGGTTTGTCTTTAGTTCCCTTTTATGTATCAAACAGACATACAGGAAGGTGATGTTGTAAATAACCTGTATCTACTTTTCCTGTAAACATGAAATTTGGACCTGGCCCCTCTACCACTCAGGATTCCTAGATTCATGTGGTCATCAAAGGGTTGCTGAGGAGGCTGAGGAGAAAGTTGTGTAGCCAAGCTCATCTTTTTACAAAAAGTCAAGATTAACATATAACTTCAGCTATCAATATTATCAATATTAGGGATGCACCGAAATTTTGGCCACCGAAACATATCAGCCGAAAATGACACTTTTGGCAAAATGCCAAAAGTGCAGTGCATGCCTGGTTTCTCTCCCCCCTGCTGGGCGCTGCTCTGTGTTCCCACTTACACGGTGCAGCGTCCTGTGGGGAGGAGAGAAACTGTCACAGGGGGCCGAGCAGTGCGGGGGAGGAGAGTGAGGTAAGCGGCTAGCATGTCACAAGAGGCCGGGCTCTCTTCCCACACCGCCTCACTCAGCCTCCTGTTACAGGTCAGGAGAGCGATTAGTGAGTGGTGATAGCTGTGAGCACTGTCACAGGAGGCTGAGCTCTCCTCCCGCACTGTGACAGATTAGGAGAGCGGCGGTGTGGGAGCGGAGAAAGATGTCACAGAAGGCTGGGCCGGCGATGCGGGGGAGGAGTCAGTTGTCACAGGCGTCCGAGATCTCCTCCGCGCACCGCTAGCCCAGCCTCCTGTGACAGCGAGTCAGAATGGAGAGCGGTACAAGCACTCAGCGATCAGTGATCACTGAGTGTTTGTTGACTGTGTCCCCAATTATGAATGAATGGGAAGTGTTCTACATCATTCTGGACATGGTAAACATACTATCTCCACAAGTTATGAATGAACATGAACACTCAGTATAGAGGATTTTTGTTCATTTAAAAAAGGGGCTGCAGAAAAAGAGATTAAAAAAAAATTAAGTTTATATTAAAAAAAAATTACATTTGAAAAGGTTAGAAATAATTTTTTTTCAGTTTCGGCTTGACGTTTTGTTTATTTTCGGTTTTAAAATTTCGGTGCACCGCTAATCAATATCTCTTGATCTTCTGATCACTTTGGCTAAAGGTAATCCCAATGTGTACATTTGTTTTCATCCTTTTCTAGGTTTTTAACAGATATTCTTGAAACGTATTTTTCATTGGGATGTGTTTTCATTGTTTGGCCCATGCCCTGTATTTCCTAATGCCATGGGCATTGCATAGAGTGTGAGCTCAAGGAAATGTAACACAGTCTATGGGATCAGAGAAGAAAGGAAACTAAGCAATGCTATCAGATCTCTTGGACATGAGCTGTAATATGTATGATGTGGAAGGTTCTTGTTTTACAGACTGCATTTGTGTTGTGTGCTGAAGCAAGCACTTGGTTTCTCTATTTCAGCTCATGTTCAGCTCTGTGTATGGTTGAAACATTCAAAGCCAATGACTTATAAATGCTATTTTGTCACTAAATCTCAGCTTCCTGTAAGATTATTTTGAATGTTTCACTCTGGCGTACTCTTTCATCATCTTTAGTACTCAGTCCTCTTATTTCATGAGAGAACTGAAATTGTTCTCTGAATCATGCAGTTACCAGGTAACATTTAACTAAGAAGCAATACATTGCTGGGTGAAGTGAAGACTATTTATTCCCCGGAGATTCTTACACCTACACAATTATCCTTTTCTTACATATATAATAAAGATCATCATAGATGAGAGTTTATTTTGGAGCTGATGACTGTAGCAATCAGTGACAACATGCTGAATATGGCCGGCCACCTTTCTCCACCCACACCAGGGATACTATGTAGGGAACATTCTTGGTATTTTAGAAGGTTTCCATAATGTGGACTTCATTTACTGATACTGTGGGCTCCTTGCTGCCATTTACATACAAAGGTAAAACCAAATAAAACCTGGGATTTTAAATATAGTCAGTTGAATGCCAATATGAAAATAAGTAACTAAGTTTACATTCTACATGTTCCCAATCAATCAGGGTGTCTTAATAGCATGCCGAGATGTGCCAGGAGCTTAGTTGGCAATATGTTGCTACATAATAAGACCTGTGTATGTCTCCTATTGGCCAGGACCACACACATGGTTCCACAATCATTTTTATACCACAGAATGTTAGAAATGATAACAATCTGCGTGTTTACAATGTCAGGTTCTATCGTAAAGCAATAATTGATCAGTAGTATAATACAATTGGATCATATTACTGTAATGTACTTGCATGTTGCCGTCAGCTACCACAATTTATTACATTTATATCATTATAAATAAATGTCAAGTTGTGTTGGAGAAAATGCTTTACAATGAAGCATGATAAAATTCATTTTTTTTCCTGAATATATTCATGCAGATGTTTCCAATCTGTGGACATTCATACAATTTATTAATGATGCTGGTCTAAATTCTAAATTGAAATATTCTCCACATATCGGACAGATATGCATGGAAATGGAGGAAACAAAAATGTTTTTACTTCAACTGAATATTTCAATGCATCTCTTTATGATGTATCGAAAATCAGGCATGTTTACAATGTGATCTATGTTATTACATGAAAAAACATTGAGCTGTAAATGATTCTCTGTACTTCCTTGCTGTACTTAACATGTAGTCACTGCGCTGATCTATGCACGGTCTTACTCAATGAATTTCACCTGTCATGAGGAGTATATAGGCTACCATTGATAACCTTTCCGCTAGTGCCCTGGCTGTTATGGTGATGTACTGGCTTTACTACTTTCTGACTCGCTAACCAAGTGTACAGATCAGGAAACGCAAAGAACAGTTAATGTATTGTTTATCTGCATATAGTAAAGAATATGACAGTCTCCATGTTTCTTTCATAACAAGTTTCCTTTAAAGCCTAACTCTTGGCACGATACACTTAGAGGCCCATTGCTGTAAACTCACACCCCATAATAAGATTTCCCTCCATCTTCCTGCAAATCTTAAGTATATCTGCAGATGGAAGTCCAGCTCCCAATGAACTTCCGTGTCTGCTCTGACTGTAGCTGCATCTCTCATAGACCCCTGTGCTACGGTCGCATTTATGTCTCTTCCTGGCCAATCACAAAGCAAACAGCCTCTGTTTTGTGGTTGGCTGGGAGCAGATGGAGATGTCACCACAGCTTTTAAATCTATGAGGCCTGCAGCTCTACAGCCAGAGCAGGCTCAAATTCATCAGGAGCTGGACTTCCAACCACAGGTTTGTGTAAGATTTGCAGGGAGATAGAGGAAAATCTTATTATGGCATGTGAGTTTACAGTAAAGGCCCTCTACAACATACTGAACTGCAGTAAGTCTATTGTGCCTGAAGTTAGACTTTAAGACTGTGTTGTTACTACAAGAATCTACTGAAGTCAATGCATCATTAAAATCAGTATATGCTGACAATGATTTAACTATCCCTTATTAAAAGCTTATAAAGTGATTCATTGACCCTTATAGCCAGCATCCTGGGATTCCAAGTTCTGGACAGGCAGTCATTAGTAAGATACCTTTCACACCATATATGTTAATACACTTAAGGATCAAGAATAGAGAGAGTGGAAAGTAAGCAACATATGGTACGCAAATGTTTTTATTTAAAATGTAGCTATATTGTAATTAATCTGTCGCGTGTACTAAAGTTACTCGTATATAAATGATGACAATGTCTGCATTGACATGCACAGGTAACATTTGTACAGATATGGATGGCTTTGAATCGCGTCCTTTTCTATGGTCGGTTCTTGTATTTGAGCTCAGCTATGCTAAATGCTTACATCTGTTCTTAGCCCCATTGCTGATTTATTGGTGACATCTGCTCATATTTTGTCTCATAATTATATGTGACCGTAGGTTTTTTTCATACAGGAAACGAATGCATTTACCTATAAATGTGTCCAATCCAAATTCTCACTGGAAGAGTCTTGTAGTGCAGGCAGAAAATGCCATGGGGGCACGCACACAAAGACCTTGTTTACTTGCATTTATATTCAGCTATACCTGCTTCTTTACAGGATTCATTGTTGCATTAAAACATTTATTTAGTTTATATTCAGCTAGCCTTAATTCATCAAATGTTATTGTCAGAACGACTAGGCCTTTTCTAGCCAAATCTGAAACAAGAGCTGCCTGGATCCATATTTCTGAAACAAGAACGGTCTGGGTTGTCCTGTATCCACCATTGATGTTATTCCTCTCATTTTTAAAGCTGCACTGGGAAAAAATGACATTTGCAATGCTATTGGTTGCAGTGGGGTAACACATTCCTTGGCTGTCTGCACAAGTTGAAGGGAATCCTGCTGTTATAATGCTATTTCTTGGAAGCCTGACTGCATACTGATTCCAGGGTTCACCATTAACCGTGAATGTGGTAACAGTCCCTGAACTAGCATACAGCTTGTAAGCTGAAAAATGACACCATCTGTTACATTGTCATTTAGCTTGATGACAGGTACCTGCAATGTATAGCCAGTCCATGGTCCCATCGCACTCCTGACCGCGTGAATCCCTTCAAGAATTGGGTGCTGCGGTAGTCAACGGGTGGCAGCCATAACAATCGTGAACTAAAGCAGAGACACCGGCACTCCAAATTTGCAAAATACGTCTATTTATTGACGTGCATCGTGGTAAAAAACAACGAATGTTTCGGGGTCACAAAGGATCCCCTTCATCAGGTAAAACATACAGTGTTTTACCTGATGAAGGGGATCCTTTGTGACCTCGAAACGTTCGTTGGTCAAAGGATCCCCTTCATCAGGTAAAACATACAGTGTTTTACCTGATGAAGGGGATCCTTTGTGACCCCGAAACGTTTGTTGTTTTTTACCACGATGCACATCAATAAATAGACATATTTTGCAAATTTGGAGTGCCGGTGTCTCTGCTTTAGTTTGCAATGTATAGCCCTCGCCTCACTAACAGAAGGTCCCTCATCTCCTTATTTTGTCATATATAAAGAATGTGACTTCACAGTCTGAGAAATTACGTTCTTTTAATGAAACCTATTTCTTCTTTCAGGTGAACAGGAGCCAGTTATCAGCAGTGACTCGGACATCTCTCTGATTATGGCAGTGGAAGTGGGACTTTCAGATGTGGATCTTTCCACTGACCAAGACTGTGAGGAGGCAAAATCATGAGCAGGTCTGTTGCTGCAGTCCAAAGGAAAGACTAAGGTGATGAAAAGAGTTCCGACTCTGGAGGTTGGACTAGTCCAAAAAAATAAATAAAAACACAAACGTAAAAACCACTCACCATCACCATAAATCTCCAATGCACTCCATTATGGGATGACCATGAGAAGCAATAGCGCCAGGAGCCTGCCGCCTCCAGTACGAATGGATTTTCCATTGTGTTCATATGGGAGCTAGTCTCCAGTCTACAGGCTTCCCTGATGTGGATGGTGGACCTGGAACTAAAGTGAAATCTTTGATGCTGTTTTTAATGAAAATGAGATATAAACTTTATAACCTTTTGTTGTTTACCCAGTTTGAGTGTATTCCAATCGCAAATATCTTGGTTCTGATAGCAAATGTTCTTTTCTACTCCATGGCTTTGCTGCCAAGTCAACAGGAAGAGATTGTGATGGTCATGAGTGAATGCCCTGCCCTTATCTGAAGAAGGCTATGATTACAGCATGGGCATCTGTCCCAGAAGCACTCGAGAAGAAAATGTCTTTAGAGGGCCCTTGCTGGTTGCATGTGATCAGGCATTCCTCATGAACTGCATCAAGAATGCTAGGTACTAAAATTACAATCTGTTGGTTTGAGCCATAAAGGATTATCAGACTTGTGTGAATGAAAATGCACACCATCTATTCACATCTGTATTTTAAAATATGTTGGTCAAAGTGTTTGACTCATAAGATAAAAAAAAAATCCCCATATGCATATTATGCGGGAAACTATCCCTTTCACTCTTATGAAGATGTATACAGTATTGTGCATACACTACAGAGTGGAATACATTTTTCAAGAATAAATATATATTTTTTCAAAAGAAAATATAGCTATTGGTGAATTTTAGAAGAGTGGTAATCCTGGTGCTCTGAATTCCTTTATGATACTACATTGCGCAACGTGACAACATGACATTTAAAGTTGTGATAACACACATGATTTGTTTACAAATGAATGTATGGACTTCAATTACACTGAAACCGACACAATTATAGAAGGTTCTTTGTCTTACTGATTACATGCTTTTATCCTTTTGTATAGCACATGAACACATAGGCAGCTGGAATACGTTTAACAAAGTCCAGATTGAACCATAACACTGAGTTGAAAACCTTTACAATTGGCATACTGTTCAAAGTTTTATAGGTTGTGTAGGTAGTTGGCTGTTCCTGTAAAGCTCATGGCCTGTTCAGTTTGAATATACTGCATGACTGATGTTCTGAGGTAGCTATTGCCCATATGTTGTTATGTTTTATGTTTTCTCACATATTCAACAGATGTCTTCTATTGTAAAGTGCATCTGTACTGTTGTTACAGTGGTTAGTGAAATAGCCTTCAAGTTAACAGACGAGTTGAGGGTTGTTTTTTTTATCTAGTTGTCATGGCAACAGATTATTTTAGACATTGCATGCTGCCTTGTGACTTCACTGGAGTACTAAGTGCAAATAGGGAAAGGCTTGGCAATATATTCAAATAAGCCTTTAGAAAAATGAAATGGATTTGCGGGTAAATGACATTATTAGAGGCCAGGGCTGTAATCAAATGCCCAGCTTCCCAACTATTGGGGGTTTAACACCTCACACAACTCTTACTGAACCAGAACACATACCTGTGGTCAGTAACATTATAGAATATTAGGCAATGGACAACATCTGAAGCAATATAGAAGTGGCTTCACCAGAGTGCAAACACAGCAATTTCATGTAACGCTTTTTTGAAAATGTATGCAAGTAACTCTCTTCCAAAGGAAAAAGACAATGTGATTTAAATGTGACATTTACGTGGCAGGCCATTCCCTCAGAAGACTTCCTTTTTCCCATTGAGCTTTTTCTCAACTCTCGCTGTTAGTACTCCAATCAAGTCATTTCTGTGACCATTTACCTACTGACCAGACCTTGAGATGCATTAAGCACCCAGAAGATGTGCCTTTCACATACAGGTATGTCTTGTGAATATGCCATTTACCCTAAAGTACCTTGGAGAAGTTTGAGTGCTGTGTTTTGAGAGAGCAGTGCCATTTGTTAAAGTGCACATATTAAAAACCATACGAAGGTTTTACCTATACAGTAGCTACATTTGATTCCAAAATTGCCATTGTTTACTTATACCATCTTGCTATAGGACTGTCCCATATCTCCCAAACTCCACCTCCTTCTGTATAGAACCTCAATGCAGTGTGTGTACTATAGCATTGCATTGTGATAAGCACTGCTATTGCAAGTAGAGATTTACAAACGTTTAGTGCTACATAAATATTCAAAGATGTTACTTTGCAGAATTATTTGTTTTGTAACCTAAGGCTGCCCAAATTTTTAAATAGGAGAAATGAAGCTGAAAGCTAGCATTTAAAAAGATACCGACCATTTTAGGACTAAATGTTAGTAGGACTTTGGTATTCATATTAAAAAGCACATTTTAAACTTTCAAACACAGAGGGAAATTTATTAAAACTGGAGCATATAACAACTGGAGCAGCTGTGCATGGTAACCAATCAGTTTTCTCCCTTTCATTTTTTAAATCTTAACTGAACAAACTGAAGAGGGAAGCCGATTAGTTGTCATGCACAGCTGCTCCAGTTTTTGTCTGCTCCAGTTTTGATAAATTCCCCCCACAATTTCTACTGCTCTTTTTACCTTTTAGCCTTACAAACAAACAGTCCAGTGAAATGGCATTTGTATGTATTTATGTAACCCATCTCTTACTGGAAGCATTGTAATCCTTTATACTCTGTAGGATTCTAAGAATAGAGCTGGGTTCTCAGGATAATGTAACTTCTTTGTCCATACGCCGGAGTTACGTAATCAGTAGCCACCCAATATCCGAAGAGGAGCAATGGAGGACCTAGAGAAGTAGAAGAGAAGATGGCTGGGGAAAGAGAGGCTACAATATAGCATACTTGCTTCTATGGCACCCAGTGGCCCTACGTTTAAAACAAAAAGATTATTCACTGTATTTAATTAGATCCTTGAATAGAAGTCTCCATGTAAACAGGTTGTCAGATGCCTGGCTCTTTGAATAGAGTCATATTCATCTGATGTTGTGGAATATGCACATTTGCATGTTATAATGTTGATGAGTTATATATGCTTACCTGCTCATGGTGGATCGTTGGATATTATTGATGTTAGAGTTCCATTAAATTAAGTTGCATCTATAGCAAACCCTGAAGAGAGATTTTGACAACTATAAATCATGCTACTGGCCGACTGCCTTCTACAGGGAGTGGCTGCCATGTGACAGATCAGATATGTTGAATCTTCATATCGTGGTTGCCCATTAAAGTGAATCATATGTACAATTCTCCCTGAGATCAAACAGCCTGCACTAGAGAAATATACATGTAGAAGGCATTTTTATTTGTGTTAAAACTAGCTATGCACCGTAACATATCGGCCGAAAATGGCACTTTTGGCAATATGCCGAAAGTACTATCTTTCAGCGGAAATTGCGGTGCATGCCTACTTTCTCTCCTCCTTGTCTGTTTAGACCCCTGATATTTCACCGAAGCCCCCAGCAGTAAAGGTAAAACATAAAATATTTTTAAAAGGTTGGAAAAATATATTTATAGTATGGATATAAAAAAAAAAGAGTGACTTCCCAGGATTTTTCCAAGCTTGCGGTATTTGAGTTTGCACACACTTGCTGATTTATAGATCTGTGAAATGTTATTTTCTAATTCATGTATTAGAATTGGTGACAGTAGTCATTCACTGGAGATTCCCCTTAATATTTCTATGTATTCACCAAAATATATTACTACAGTAATGGTATTCTTGAAAAACATCAATGTAGTCTTGTGTAGGAATATTTGACTTAAAGAAGAACTATGAGGTGAGTGATTTCCACTTAGTTAGAGCAGACCTGTGAGAAAGAAGCTGTCACAGGTTCGGCCCTATCGATCAGGAAGTGAGCAGAAACATGCCCCAATCCGCTCACTTCCCGATCGTCTCCATCCAGTGAGCGGTGACTGTCAGTCACTGCTCCCCGCAGGGCTTCCCCCCCCCCCTTTCCTCTCTGATCCTCCAGCGTTGAGTGGAGGAATGAACGGGGGAGGGGGCGGGCACAGCTGGTTCTGCCTCTACATAGGCAAAGCCAGCTGTCACTCACGCAGCTAAGTGGATCTCGACAGTAATGACGGGATCTGTCCCGGCTGCGGCGGTCTCAGTATATCACCGACTGAGCTTTGGGTCCCGGGAGGATGCTAGTATATGTCCTCCTGTGGCTCTAAAGAGAACTATGGGGAAAAACATTTACCCCATAGTTCTCTTTTAAACCCTAGTTATAAACATTATCAATGCAAATAATGCTGGTACTAGTGATCCTAAAATATTTTACACTTAAGACAGGTTTATGTTTTTGACTTGTAATAAGGCCTAGATGTAGATATATGAATGCCTAGGCTCTAAATTTAAAAAAAAGAAGCAGCTAGCACCATTTTTCTTTAGGAGAATGAGGGAGTTAAAAAAAAAAAATGACTGGTTGCCGGAAATCCTAATTTAGCTAAAAATATTACGTATTTTTTTAAGATGCAATTACACCATTTCCAAAATCGGTATAGATCTGAAATAATCAGCATATAATTGTGTCTGATGTAAAAAAACAAGAGAAAGAGGCGCCTTTCCCTTGTGTGATATTGTATAATAAAGGAACTTTTATTGTATAAAAACATCCATATACTCAGAAAATACTTGAATTCAAGTGGATCCGTAGACCACATCACTAAACTTTCCCATTATGAAAGCCAGGAGGAAGCACTGACAAGAGAACCAGTTCCCATGCAGCAGCTGCCCAGACTTGCAAACAGTTTTGGCTGAACGTGTTTTCTGGGACACACCCCCTTCCTTGGAGCCTGTTTCTGATGTTGGGTCATATTGCATTGTAACTTATGTCTGGCTGACATCACAAGTCGGGCTAGCTGGTATGTGGAGGATTCCAGGAATGCGAGAGACTGAAGAGCTGGCTTTTTTAGTGTATTTTTTTTTATTTCTTAGTTCTGACTCCCCTGTACCTTCAGATTTATTTACAGACACCGTGCTGATTTATTTTAGTGGGGGGGACCTGTGAAAATTTTGGTTAACCAGTTACCGTCCGCCCGTTGCAAAAAAGCGGACGGACGGCACAGTCGCATTGGGCATTTTCTTTCTGCTCGTGCGTGCCCCTGGGCAGAAAAAACCCGTCCAATGTAAAGCGCCGTTACCGGCTGTTTCACATATACACGATCGGCGGCTCTATAGCCTGCCGATCGTGTGTATGTGCTGGCTGCGTGGCCCCCCTCCTGACCCCTCACCTTCAATCCCGGGATCCGCTGCCCCATCTGTGGCCCGTGACCGGCTCGGGAGGGTGTCAGGAGGTAAGATGGGAGGGAGATCAGCATCTTCCTCCTTGCTAAACGCCCTCCGTGCAGTGAATGCGGAAGTAATGTGTAAATACATCACTTCATCATTCACCTGTCAGTCATCTGGCTGCTATTGCCAGATAGAAGAAGATCTCTGCTTCATCAGCTTTTTTTGTGGTACGCAGGTGACAGGGGTCTTGGAGACCCCTAATGTCTCCATAAAGAGGACCTGTCACTGTGCCTGTGTCCTGTCCTCCGGCGGTGCTCGTGCGGCTGAATGTGTCAGACGCCGCAGGCGGGAAGGAGAGAGGAGACTTGGGAAGCTGCTGCGGTGGAGGGAAGAAAAGACAGACAGGAGACAGACAGCAGAGAAAGTGAGAGAAGAGACAGCAGATAGAAACAAGGGAGAGCGAGGGGAGAGAGAAGAGAGGGCCGGTTCACACCACAAAGTCTGCATTCCAGAGTGTTCTGCCTCTAGAATGCATTTGAATGGAATCCGGCCAGCTCCCGGCGGGAGGGGGCGTGGCGGTCCATTGAAGTAAATGGCACCACAGCCACGCCCCCTCCCTCAGTCTAATCGGCCGCACCCGGAACAGAGACGTATGCCTGCGTTCCGGTCCAGCGCGATCTGGAAAAATGCAGCATTTTTGCAGATCACACCGGAACGTGCCTGCATTCCTGGTTCGGCGATTGCACTGGGGGCGTGGCTGCGGTGCCATTGACTTCAATGCACTGTCACGCCGCCTCCCGCCCCTGAATGCAGGTGTTTTTTCGTTGGTAGAGCTCATTTAGCTCGTCATTTGAAAAGTAGATCTCCAGACGAAAAATTGTGGGCGCCCCTGATATAGGGGGATTTTTAACCCCCTATGTGATAGCAAAAACAATAAGTGTAAAAAACCACAAAAAGAGTAAAAAAAATAAATAAAGTCACATGTAAAAAAAGTTTTTAAAAAATTCTAAAGTCCCCCACCCCCATGTTTACGCACATATAAACGTAAATACGCGTCCGGTGCACCAGCGCGTGAAAACGACAATTGCGTTACATATCGCCGCGAACTTCGCAGTGAGAGCAATCATTTTAGGGCCATCAATCACTGATAACACAAAACTGATGAGCGTCAAAAGCTTTTAAACCGTCGCCTATGGCCAATTTTGGGTATTATAGTTTGAGGTTTCGCGCGCGCACGCAATTTTAAGGCTTGACATGTTTGGTGTCTTTTTACCCGATGTGACCCCGTCTTTTATATTTTACCAAAAAATTGGGTAATAATAAATGTTTTATCATTTAATATAGGGGGACATTTTTTGCCTTTTAATATCACTTTAATATAGCAAAAAATAAAACCCGCAGTGGTGATTAAATACCACCAGAAGAAAGCTCTATCTGTCCCCAAAAAATGGTATAAAATGATACCTTTTTCACACTTTACATTTATCATTTCTCTTGAAGTTAGAATTATTCAATTTTGCCCTGCAGGCAGCATAGACGGACAGATGTCTCTAAGAGAACAGCGGGTAAGGAGTTTGTAGAGTCGATGCCCTCTGCTGTTTCTTGTCCAAATCACAAAGAGGTCACAAAGAAATCACAATGTGCTAGAAAATGTCTGAGTATTAATGACACTTCCACTGTCAAAAGGCCTCGTTATCACTTCTAGGGAAAGCCTTACACAACCCAATCTTTACAAATGACCATCTTCGTCAAATTCTGGGGTGATAATGGGTCACATTCGCATTTCCCTGGCTTGCTACGTTTTTTACAAAACAAAAACAAGATCCCTTATTCTGAGCAGATTATTGCTTGACAAAGCATTACAGATGTCACTGGCACTGCTGCTGTCCTCAGTACACATCAGCGATTTGTAATGTCCAGTATGACGACTAGATAGCTTACTATACACATTGACCCAAAAGCTAAGCATTTCTTTCCACAACGGAAGCATGTTTCTTTTTATATAACTTTTTATTCAGTGGAATTAAGATTTTATTTTTTATTAAGCTATCTGGTAATTTAACTTAAAGGAGAACTATGAGGTGGGTGCTTTTCAGTCATCCTCATAGTTCTAGCCGACCTGTACAATTAAACTGTCACAGGTCGGCTGAGTAGATCGGGACGGGAGCGAACACATACCGGCGTTCGATCACTTCTCGATCAGGGGAGGGACTGGATTCCCCCCTCTCCGCTCCGATCCTCCAGCGCTGACTGGCAGAACGGACGGGGGAGGGGGCGGGTACAGCTGGCTATGCCTCTAGATAGGCAGAGCCAGCTGTCACTCACGCAGCTGGGCGGATCCAGACATAATTGCCGGAATCGGTTTCAGCTGCGGCGTCTCAGTATACCGCGAGCTGTAGCTCGCGATATACTGAGCTTAGGGTGACAGGAGGACGCTAGTTTGTGTTCTCCCGTTACCCTTAGGAGAACTATGGGGAAAAGCCCTAACCCCATAGTTCTCCTTTTAATAGTTGCATAACCTTAGCGTTTTGGAAGAGACAGACTACAAAATGATCATCAGTAATAAACCAATACATGGTACTAAGAATATACAGTATATAGCAGACTAAAGAGAATCTGAAATCATCTAACCTGATGGCAACAAACCAATTCATCACTAGTAATGTAATTGATGTTTGTTGTTCTCTGGTAAAGCTGGTATATAAATATGGGTGAAGTGCAGTGTTGTGCATTGCAACTAATCAGATTCCAAAAGTCATTTTCATAATGCCACTTCCTAAGGACAAAACAATGGCAGACAGACTTTCACTATACAGAGTACCTAACAACACAGAGAATCATATATGCACCGTTGTCACAGTGTCAGCATGTGCGCCCTTCCCTCTTTCATTGTTTGTTGTAGACACTGCATACATTATGGACAAGCCAGGTATATTTATTTTCAAGCCCCTATATATGTGGCCCAAAATACTAATACATCATGAGAAAATCTGTTTTG
>NW_017306930.1:630027-658478 GCF_000935625.1 Nanorana parkeri
CTGTATTCAGTTTATTTCTTCAGTCTGTTTTCCTTTATTTTCACTGTCCCTGGGTGGCTTTTTCTGTCCCTGGGTGGCTACACTCACCCCTCCATTGTACCTATTGAGGCATAGTGGTCACCCAGGCTGGACTGCTAACATGACTGCCTTTGTTCATCTCCATTACCTGGATGGGGATGCACGGGGTAGGGGGCATTAAAAGAAAAAGAATACCAGCAGATATAATTTATATTGCATATAAATTGCTGACTAGCTCTCACGTTTTAGAATAACTGTGTTGTATGTAAGATTAACAAAATAATAACTACCTTTAGTACGTCTTACAAATAGGAGGTCTTATTTATTTATTTATTTATTTATTTATTTATTTATTTAAGACTTTTATGTCACCATATTTTGTTTCCTCTCAATTTCGACTCTGAATGGTATAGTTAATAACTGATGACAAAGCCATCTCTAGGGAATTACCTACTCTTGCTGTTGTGATAAGTGTTTGTGTATATTGTTGACATTAAACGTGCCAATATTACATTTGAGATATTGATGGAAACACAGTCCTCAGGAGATGAGAACAGTAACAAAGGCTCCTGGAGTTTCTGAATATTCTTTTTACAATACGGATTGATAACAATGAAATCGGATCATCAGACAAACTTCTGCTTGCCCAGAATACACACATTGGGGGATCTTCAAATTACTGCCTATGAAGCAGTAATCGGCAACACCAGTATATTCATAGAAATTAGTAGAATAACATCCTACCCAATCGAGATATTAGTCTTCCATAGTCCACTGATATGATTGTTTGCATTCCATAATAAATGATCATGCATTAGAAATACTCTACTTGTGTATGTGTTACAGTACTTCTAGAATCCGTGTCTGTACAGCCACAGGCAAATCCCATTCTGTGTTGCACTACCTTGTGGCCAGATACATTATACACATTGAAGGGTTTCAGCTAAATTTATTGCAGATCTTTATGTACATCTGTTCTAATATTGAGATAAGTCAGCCAACTGCACTTTCTGAAATGTTTCTAAATCATAGCTGTGAGATTTCTTACTTTTAGTATGTTCACCTTATCATTACCAACAGTGTTATAATGAAACTAGAGCTGCAGCTAACGATTATTTTCAAAATCGATTAGTTAGCCGATTATTAAGTTCACTTAATCGGATAAAAAATTAAATAAAATACATTTTTAAAAATGGCTCCAGTGATGGACTACTGGTTTGTATTGAGATTGCACTGTTGCAGCCCTAAATGAAACCCTCATTCCAGTTTACCCTAAAGCTGGCCAAGGGCCATACTCCTATAGATTATCTGCAGATTTCCTATGGTCAGATGGAAAAAGTGCAACAGATTCCTCCATCTATGCTAAACTGTGTGGATGGAGGAATCTCCCACTGGGCCAAGCTTCAGTATCTTGCTAGTCAAAAAACGCTCACTGGACCCTACCAACCTCAACAATCTCAGGCCAATCTCCTTACTCCCATTCATCTCCAAACTTCTAAAACGCCTTATCTACAGCCGCCACCTCGCTGATAACCTTCTCGACCCCTTACAGTCTGGCTTTCGCCCTCTACACTCCACTGAAACCGCCCTCCTAAAACTCACTAACAACTTACTAACAGCTAAAAACAATGGCCACTATTCCACTGTGGACACTGTTGACCACCTGCTCCTCCTCACAAAACTCCACTCGCTTGGACTACAAGACTCTGCTCTCTCATGGCTCTCCTCCTTCCTATCTAAGCACTCCTTTAGTGTCACCTACAAATCTAACTCCTCCCCTCCTCTTTCTGTAGGGGTCCCCAGAGGCTCTGTCCTTGGACCCCTTCTCTATCTACACCTCCTCCGTTGGTCAGTAAATAAACTCATGGCTTCCAATACCATCTCTATGCCGATGACACTCAAATATATCTTTGGACTCCACAACTCACCCCCTCAGTGTCCTTGCGTGTCACTAATTACTAACTGACTCAGTGTCCTTGCGTGTCAGTAATCTACTAACTGACATATCAGTCTGGATGTCTTTCCAGCGCCCTCGTCAACTCCTCCCATGCTTGCCTCCAAAACTTCTCTAGAGTCTCTCCCATTCTCTGGAACTCATTACCCCAACCTGTCTGTCTATCTCCCACTCTGACTGCCTTTAGGCGATCCCTTAAGACTCCTCTTCAGGGAAGCCTATCCCACCTCAAACTAACCATTCAACCATCACGTTTTCAAACAATTCATCCCCACACAGCTACCTCCTCGTGTATCACTTCCCCCTCCCTTTTAGATTGTAAGCCCTCAGGGGCAGTGCTCCTCTTTACCATCTTGTCTTGAATTGTATTGTGATTGTAATATCTTCCTTCTATTGTAAAGCGATGCGCAAACTGTTGGCAGAACATAAATCCTATACAATAATAGTCGGCCCCGCTGGCTGTCAGAATACCTGAACAATCTGATTGGATGCAGGCATTGTTCGGGTACTTTGAGAGCCAGCGGGGCAGACTAGCAAGATACTGAAGCTTGGCCCAGCGGGAGATTCCTCCATCCACACAGTTTAGCGTAGATAGAGGAATCTGTTGCACTTTTTTCATCTGACTATAGAAAATCTACAGATAATCTATAGGTGTATGGCCAGCTTCAGATATTCACTGAAAAAATACCACCTTCTCAAAGACAGAGAGATAGTCAAAGAAGTTACTGGACAACCAATTTCACTTTAATCTAGCCTTATGGCTTCCTTTATTATCAAATATAAAAAATTGTAAATACGACACCCCCTCTAAAAATTTACAACGTCAGCCACTTCTTCTATATGAATTGATGGCCAGCGCTACAAATTGCAAAACAGCTCTTTTCATATGTTTGGAGCAGTTCTCTGAGGACTAGTGCATTTGATGTTAACTTCACCCAATAATGGATTCACAGTAATTGAAATACTTCATATATTCTCAATGAATAAAACGTATCCTTAGTTCAAGCATTTTCTTCCAAATGACACTTTATGCCTCATCCATCCACTCCATCGGGTAACAGTTCTAGCAAGCGCTAGATCAAATTGAAATAATATTGAGTATCCATGGGAGACTTTGTAGTAATATGATCTAAACTGGCAAACACTGCAGCTGCTAATAGAGACTGATTGCATAACGGACTCTGCTGGTACTGCTGTGATCACTTGCAATCAGCACAGACTGGCATTTCACTGCTTCCACTTCACAGTATCTGATACACAACACAGAGTCCGCACAGCATCGCACTCATCAAGCTGGGTCACAACTTTTTTCAATAATGGATGTAGATCAAATATATACATACACAAAGTCATGGCCAAAAATATTGGCACCCCTGCATTTCTGTCAGATAATTCACCACTTCGTGCAGACAATTGTTGCAATTACAAATGTTTAGGCGTTCTCATGTTGATTTCGTTTGCATTGGTATGACAAAATTAAGAGCTTTTTGACAAAACAAAATTACAGCTTTTTGGTAAAGCCAATATATCAGTATTTGGTTAAGCTGATGAATACGTATTTTAACTAATTCAACTCAATTAGGCCAAATAATAAAAAGTACAATATAAAACCTAGTCATTAACCAGAATGCAGCTATAAAATGAGTTGATTGTTTTGACCTGGCATAAACTATTCGGATTATAAGAATATCAAACTTTTCTGCTCTGTGCTTGCTGCATTATTGCTTTGAGGTGCCCATACACTGATAGATTTTCCTACCAAAACGTTTATCTCATCTCAACAAGAGACTTGTAAAAAGTCATTCACTTGGTTTTGACATCGATTTTGGAATGCATGGAGTTCCTCAAACGAAAACCATATTCAATGTTCAAATTTCATTTTTGTTGTCCCTACCGTCGGAATGGATTGCCGATTTACATCTATTTACTATTAGAACATTCAACAAAAGTTCAAAAGATTAATTGTTTCAAAAGAAATTCCACTCATTCACCTTGAAGAGCTCCAAGCTCCACTGGTATCCAACACTTCCAGGTGTGTCGTATGCCTGGTCCCCTGCTGTGTGCTGTGGTTCCAACCTACTGAAGTAGCAACCAGAAATGTAAGATACCAGCAGCACTTGCAGTTCTTGAAGAGAGCAATCCACTGCCTGCTAGAAGAAGTGAGCATGATCTCTTTCTTTTACCGGCTGCTTTTCTTTTATTGTAGTGACACGATCGCTTCAAAAAGCACCTGATAAATCCACAATGGTATGTCAGAGCTGGGGAATTTATGAACTATAGAGTACCCAAGGTTGTGAATAGTACTAATTTAATCAGAACTGCAAAACAGAATATAAATTTGATTTGAAGTCACAACAGATACTTTTTAAATATCTACTGATAGGGTTAATAGAGCTGACATTTCATACATGGTAGCTAGTAGACAAGTGCCCCCTTACATTGGTAATCAATGGCAAATGCCTCCATACATTGGTGGCTTGTGGAAGACGGGCCCCGTTTCATGGTCAGCAGAAAAATGCCCCTTTTACATTGGTGGCCTTTGGTCAGTGGGTAGGATATCCACTTACATTAGAGGTCAGTGGAAGGAATTCCCCCTGCAGACATCTAAAGAGATCTTTGGTGTCAGTAGTTACCTTCTTAGGAACAAGAGAAGACACTCCACTTGTCTCATAAATCTGCTGAGTAACATCGGTGTCAAAACTTTGCACACACCATCAGCTGAGATGAATCCACCCAAAGAGCTTTCAAACAGACAATGCACACCCTTATTACATGCACCACTGTAAGGCTGGGCACACACCTTACAACCATCGCAAGACTTTTGTCTTGCGATGGTTGTAAGGTACTTAAAAAACCGTACGATCTGCCTATCTTGCATAGGCAGATCGTACTTGTGATGATCGCAAGCCACGCCCCCTGAGGGGCGGGCTTCCGATGACCGCAATGCCGAACGGGCAGTGTGCGCTTGCGCACACCGGCCCGCACGGCTGTTATCGTACGGACATGCCACAAACCCGCCGAACGTCGTACGATGCTCGGCGGGTTTTCGAACATGTCGTAAGTTAAAAGTCGTGCGACCTTACAGTAGTAGAGGTCACACGGCTTCCACACACCTTACGATAATCGTACGATCGCGGGATTTCCCGCGATTATCGTACGATTATCGTAAGGTGTGTGGGGACCTTTAGTATGTTACTAGCGTGACTGTGTGTGGTCCCAAAGGCTGGGAGTAACTCTGGACTTAAAAAAATGATGTCCTACTAATTTTGGTCTGGTGCATTCTCTAAGCTCCCATGTGTGCTGACATACACACTTGATATAGGATTCAGTAAACCAAATACGCAGCCAAGTTATACTACCTTTGCACTTTTTCATCCATGATGTATGCAGCGGCATATGAATAGAAGTTAAGTGCACAAAGAGTCACTTGAACGTTATTTACTACAGGTGAATGTTAATATGGAGATTACCTAATTTTTAGATTTTCCACATTTATTGTTAAATTTATGTATGTGGCTTACAGCTGATCTGTATCCAACCACAGTAACGTTACTATTTGGATGACTGATTGAGCCAGATAAACTTGTCAGCGCATGAAATATGTGTTTTCCTGAATCCTTTTCCAAGGCCATTGGCTATATCACCACTGCGCAGCAAGAATGTATGGTAGGTGCCAATTCTTGAAGCAAGCAGAAGGTAAAAAAAACTTATGGGAATTACTGAAAGCAACTGCTGGTCTTGAGATTCCTTGTAGATGATAGGCTCATGATCCTTTTACTAGAACCCTGAAGGTAAGTTTCATAGCAGCGGGCCAGTCAGAGGAGTTATTCATACAAGGACTTTTGTGCTGGTGGTATTACTTTACACATAGGATACCCTAAAACATTGGTTCTCAACTGGTGGGTCG
Source organism: Nanorana parkeri (assembly GCF_000935625.1). Lineage (NCBI taxonomy): Eukaryota > Metazoa > Chordata > Amphibia > Anura > Dicroglossidae > Nanorana > Nanorana parkeri. The sequence goes on from NW_017306930.1 coordinate 635,907, forward strand.
TGACCCAAAAGTGGGTCGCGTCCTTATGTTCAGTGGGTCGCGTCCTTATGTTCAGTGGGTCGCGTCCTTATGTTCAGTGGGTCGCGTCCTTATGTTCAGTGGGTCGCAGCATGCTTTCCACTTTTCTAGGTGAGAGGCTCCTCAGCCTCCCCCAGCGCAGCACTGTTCGTTCTGACGCCAAGCAGCCATTCAAAATATGCTGCCCAGCGCCAGGTGTTACCTTGAGGTAGGATGGGATGGGACTATGGTCGTGATGGAGCTCCATCCATACGTGTACGTGGACCTTAAAAAAAATTTGGAGTGTGTATGTGTGATAATGTATAAGTGTGTGAGATTGTGTCTGTGATTGTGTGTCTGCCAGTGTTTTTGAGGGCCCATTCACACTGGTACAGTGCGTTAATCGCATAGACCGTGCGATTAACGCACTGTACCACGCAATCGCACCTACCATGCATTCTGGTGTGGGAGGTGTGTTGCGTTGCCATTCATTTGAATGGTACCCCAAACTCACCTCCCACCCACAGTGCGTACGCCCGCACAGGAACGTGCAGTTCCCCAATGCCTTGCGTTCCATTGCAGTGCGACTTGGGTCGCAACTTAATGACCAAGGATAAATGTGGGTCCCGAGGTTACACAGGTTGAGAACCAATGCCCTAAAAGACACAAAACTTATTGGTTCTGGAGGAGATTTCCCCTTTATTTGTTTAGTACTCACATGGATGAAAACATTTTTAATTATTATGAGGTCAGAAGGTGGCCCCCTTTCTATATTTAGGGCTTCTGAAGACTACATACAGCTTGAATCGAGCAATGCATTTTATTCATGTTTCTCCATCTGCATCTGATAAGTTCTGGAAATCTGAGGACTAAAGCCACTAAGCTGTTTCCATTACAGAGACAAACACTAAACTGGATGTTCCATGAAACGTTTGAAACACAAACAATCTTTTAGCATGTTATTTGTACTGTTTCTACTCTAGCATCAGTCCAAAGAATGTATTAGAAGAAACCTATATTATATACTATGATACTAAGGCATCTGTACACAGTTTTTAATGTGCGATTTAGGAGAACACTGTCAGCAAATACGTAGCTGAAGAGTCAAATAAGGTCTTTTAAACACCCAAGCTTATTTTGGGAAGTCTAGAACAAAGCTGGTGCTGTTATTTTAACCCATACCCTTTATAAGCAAATACAGCTGACTGTAAAAATAAGCACCCACATACATTGTTATTGCATTGCAGCCTTTAGAATCTTATTTTAACAAAGTTTTTAGTCAGTTTATTATCAGATTAATGCTTATTTTTTTCAAATCAAACAGTTAGATTACAATGCCTATAATTTAATTGCAGAATTACTGAGTAGTCTTTTATTCAGTTTTGTCTAGTCATAACCCAGAGCATAAAAAAGTATGGTCAAAGTCAAGTATTTGGGTTTGGGAATGGGAATTTGGGTTATTGTCTGCTTGGGGAGGGAGGGGGGTTGTTGGTGTTGAATCAGGTTTCAAAGGAATAACAGATGCTAGCAGGCCCATGGCCGTGCTCCATCACTGATTCAAGAATGCTTGACTCTTTACACCTCATCGCACCAATGGAAGCACAACCGTCATCACCATCATGTGTTTATCAGCCAGAGGAGGCTTCATGGCCATTAGTTTCTGTCAGCTAGAAGAGATTTCATGGTCATTAGTTTCTTATCTTTAGTGAGACAGTTGTCTGGGTGATAGCTGTTAATAATGTTGTGGGTCCTGGTTAACATTCTGCATCAGGTTCAAGAGATGTTTGCTATGCCTAGTCTGTTTTTTTAATGGGGTTAATATTTTGCATCAGGTTCAAGAGACGTTTGTTATGTAGTGTGTTTTATTAAAGGACTAGAATACTGAGAAGAATTAAAAATTTTCATTCCATGAACTATCTTAGGTGATATTCTACAATGTGGTACAGACCACTTAAATAGGGGAGTTCCTACATTTCAATGTCACCTATGTCTCAAGACAAGCTGAGAGTGCAATAAAGACTCAAGTGTGCACAAAGGCAAAAGTGCTGGCATATATTATTAGTTTGAAATACAGCTATTCCTCACTTAACTGACCGAGTTCCGTTCCTACGACCAGGTCTTTAAACTAATTGGTCGTTAAGCGAGGAACTGTATACAGTACTGCATTAGTACAGTGTTGCAGATGTACAGTACTGTACAGTGTACGGTAAAGCAATCAATAAAGTGCTTACCGAGACCCGCAGCGTAGAACGGAATACAGCACTGAAGATGGTGAGACGTTGCACTGCCGCTGCCACGTTCCCGCACGCATAGCTGGAGAGGTGGTCGTAAGTGCGAGTGGTCGCCAGATGACAGAGATATCCAGAGTTCTGCTGATGAATGCTAATCTGCATATCATTCAAAGGTCTCATTCACACACAACGCAAGCAAAATTGTATATACGCGTCTATGTGCGTATATTCGAGCGTCTATGCGCGTATATACGAGCGTATATGCATGCACTATTTGCATTCCCAGAATGCATCAATCCTAATGGAAATTTTAATGAACTGTACGCACACAACTGTACGCACACAAACATGCGTATGCGCTTAAAATACGCTGCCCGGACGAATCTCAGTTCTATTCTGTTTTTGCGCATATATACGCTACGCAAATATACGGCTCCATACGCGGCTATGTGTATGGAGCCATTTATTTGCATATGTTGCATATGGTACAATACGCGTATACGCGCAGCAGTGTGTATGAGGCCTAACAGCTCGGTTTTTTTTTCTTTCATCTAAACCACTGTTGTCCTTTAAAAATAATTTGACTTGGCCTTTCCATAGCTGAACTCTTGTACTAGAAACATAGCAAAACTAACAATGTTTCATGGAAACAGATGTATCATTTAAGAGTGGAAATTAGAACTTGGAGGGCTGAAATAAGAGCATGAGCCAGGCTAAGAATTTTCTACTTTGTAGACTGCAGATTCCAAGTACTGGAGCACAAATATTAATTTGCCATCTGCATGAAGATGAAATAACTCTTTTTAATATTCCTATTTCATCACAGGACTTTACCAGCAGAAAAACGTGACAAGCAAAATGATACTTAACATTTTATAAGCATCTTTTATATTTCACACAGAGTTTTGTTTGTTGGTTGGGTTATTTGTTATATGCTCTTCCCTATCAGTGATAGTGCTGTGTTGAAACAGTCTCTGCATCCCGATTTTCAATTTCTCCATACTTTACCAGCAGTGCCCCTGCCCCTGTGAAAACTAGTATTGCAGCTTGACTGCTCAGGCATAATAGCTCTTTTTTTTATGTGTTTTATTCTGAACTATCAAACGTTTGACTTTTTCTTAACAGATGCTAAAGAGTGCAGAGGGAATGACAGGGGGCAATATGTGCAGGAGGGGAGTGTGGAGGGTATTACAGCGAAGAGTATGTGCAGAAGAGGAGTGCAAGGGGAATAACAGAGGGCAATATGTGCAGTAGAGGAGTGCATAGGGAATAACGGGGTAATATGTGAAGGAGAGGAGTGCATAGGGAATAACGGGGTAATATGTGAAGGAGGGGAGTGCATAGGGAATAACGGGGCAATATGTGAAGGAGGGGAGTGCATAGGGAATAACGGGGCAATATGTGAAGGAGAGGAGTGCATGGGGAATAACGGGGTAATATGTGCAGGAGAGAAGTGCATGGGGAATAACGGGGTAATATGTGCAGGAGAGGAGTGCATGGGGAATAACGGGTTAATATGTGCAGGAGAGGAGTGCATGGGGAATAACGGGGTAATATGTGCAGGAGAGGAGTGCATGGGGAATAACGGGGTAATATGTGCAGGAGAGGAGTGCAGAGGGGTTGACTGGGTAATATGTGCAGGAGACGAGTGTGGATGGAATATCGAGGGGCAACATGTGAAGGAGAGGAGTGTGGAGTGAATAACAGAGTAATATGTGCAGGAGAGGAGTGTAGAGGGAATAACGGTAATATGTGTTGAAGAGAAATGTGGAGGGTATAACAGTGGTCAAGTTTCTGCAAAGAATTGTCCTCTTTTAAAGTGGAGGACCCTGTTAAAGGAGAACTATGGGGTTAGGGCTTTTCCGCATAGTTTTCTTAAGGGTAACGGGAGGACACAAACTAGTGTCCTCCCGTCACCCTAAGCTCAGTATACTGTAAGCTACAGCTCGCGGTATACTGAGACGCCGCAGCTGAAGCGGATCCCGACAATTATGTCTGGATCCGCCCAGCTGCGTGAGTGACAGCTGGCTCTGCCTATCTAGTGGCAGAGCCAGCTGTACCCGCCCCTCCCACGTCCGTTCCGCCACTCAGCGCTGGAGGATCGGGGAGGGGGGAATCCAGTCCCTCCCCTGTCACGGCAGAGAGCCGTGACAGGATCGAGAAGTGAGCGAACGCCGGTATGTGTTCGCTCACTTCCCGATCTACTGAGCCGACCTGTGACAGTTTAATCGGCTAGAACTATGAAGTGAGTGAAAAGCACTCATAGTTCTCCTTTAACAAAATGTGATGTAAATTTAGGTATATCTCGGAAGAGCTTTGCTGTATGCTGCTGGCCTTTCTGATTCTATTTTACGTTCAGAACATTGTATTAATTTATTTTATTGTTAATGTCGGAAATAAACAAAGCTAGATGGTGGAGTAAAAATGTATACAGTAGTAATAGAATCATTACATATTTTGTACATTATTTCAAGTTGCAACTTCCCTGTTTTGTTTTGTTTTTTACATACGATTCGTAAGCCCTAATGCACTTTATATGTTTTCAATGTTAAAGAGACTCTTTGAGGTCCTTAAACAAATAGCCAGTTTCCAGCAATAGAAGAGGTGGCATACCCACCTCTCTCGTGGTCTGTGTCTCCTAACTCCTATTCAAGCAATGCAGGCTCCTTCAATCTCTTCAGCATTCACCTCTTCTGGAAGCGTCAGGTTGCTGTAGCTCTCGACACAAGCTGTGGTTCCTTCCTTTGACACAGCATTAGACTTTGGCTTTCCAAGGCTGTAGCACTTAAATGGAGGGAAAGTAGGAGACATATGCTACCGGAGAGGTAAGTACAGTATAATGACTCTTCAAGAGACCTGACAGGGTTAAACTGATAGCCGTGTATAGACAAGCTCATGATTCATTCACATCTGGTATGTAAAATTTTACAGTTTGCGTGAGCGTGGAACTTAAAATGTGACTTTGTCTTTACATTTTCTATGCTGTTGATTTCCGCCTCCTGATTTTTAGTAATTTTAGTAGTGTTTGGTAACCAGTCGGCAGCTGGCTGTGTAGAATATCTTCTTTTGTCCCACAAATACAGAAGAAGAAACTTTTACATATAGGCCTGTGAATGTCTATAGGTGTCTGGCACTAATTTTCTTTTTTTTAAAACTTTCAATGGTACGTCAGGAGATCTTTACCATAGTTCTAACTGACTGGCAGCAGATCAGATTGTATGTATTTCTTCTCACTAGCCTGTGCCCTTCCTATTACCAAGAAGTTGGGTTTTGGTCTATTTTCAGGGACTGAAAGGAAGCCTGTGATAATAGGATTATGTACGCTGCCAATGCTGACCCCTCCTTATGACAATGCTGTTTGCCTGGCTGATATTTGCTGACTTGCAGGGCTAAAGCCACCGCTAAGAATCTCCAACATCCTACACTTAAAGGAGAACTATGGGGTTAGGGCTTTTCCCCATAGTTCTCCTTAGGGTAACGGGAGGACACAAACTAGCGTCCTCCCGTCACCCTAAGCTCAGTATACTGCGAGATACAGCTTGCGGTATACTGAGACGCCACAGTATATCGCGAGCTAATGCTCGCTGTATACTGAGACACCGCAGCTGAAGCGGATCCCGACAATGATGTCTGGATCCGCCCAGCTGCGTGAGTGACAGCTGGCTCTGCCTATCTAGAGGCTGAGCCAGCAGTAGTGTGGCTTTCTCCATACCAAAGGCACTCCCTTCTCTGACTGCTAGACTGCCAAAATTTGAAGTGAAATTTGGTATTGTCATTACTGGGCAGCTAACTGTTCTCCTTACTAGAGGCTCTGGCATGCGGACGCAAAACCCTGCCTCTACCAAGATGGACTCCTCCACACAAAGACACTGTGAAAAAGAAAGCATGTTAAGTCCATCATTTGGAACAATCAGCTTTAATGAGACCACACGCAATACTGGTGACCAGCCCTTTATCCTCTGCCTTCCTTTTTTAAACACATCTTCCAGACTCCAAGTGCTTTTTTACACTATTGGCTACAAACTGGTTTTAGGTGTAATATTATATGCCTTATATCTTTAAGACTGGGTATTTTCTGTGAAGCAAACCTGTCAAAAATAATATCCCACTTACCCTGTTCCAGCCACTCCCCACTGTACAAACTTACTGTGTAGTCACTTGCAATACTGTACTAGGTATTGATGGCGATTTTTGGGCATTGGATGGTCAGAAGGTGTCAGTAGGGGACTTTTTATTTTCACAAGCTTACTTAAACAGTAAATATAAGAGTTCCTTAATATCTGTTATGCCTCATTTACTCAGACGCTTCTTAAAGTAAACCTGTCATGATAGAAATATTTGATCAGTATTTTAAAGAACTGTAGTAAGACAATTTGCATCGCAGAGTGGAAACAAGTATTTTTTAGAAAGAGTCTCAGGCACCTTCCAATACTTATAATCACATTACTGCCGTTCACCAGATGCCTACCATGTGCCATGTATAGTCACAGATGGAGGAGTCTGTAATGTCAGCCAGGCAACAAGCTTTTTGCTTTAATTATTGTTAGTGGATGCACTAAGAAGCAGTGGATTCAGCAAGCACTTACTACAGTAGAGATTTCTTGAAGGTCTTGAAGTACACCTTTCATGAGAGATGTATGTAGGACATGCCTTTGTTGGCTTTTCCAGGCTCGCATAAAGAATTCTGAGTAACAAAACTGGAACAAGCATTCAGCAAATGAATGTTCGAGAAGAGTCAGAATACCTTATTTTTTTCTTTGCTTGTTTTTGCGACTCAGAAAGCGACTCAGAAGGCACTGAAGCCAAAGCACAACCAGGCTGCTAGCATTTTCAGAAGGAGAGGTCAGCAATGGCATCCTCAGAATTCCTCTTATGACAAGTACAGTTTAAAGAATCCTTCACAATCTGGAAGTAGTGAATACAGATTGTAATTCAATCACTAGCTTAAAGGTTTTAGAAGGTTTCAAAAACATAAGAATTTTCCTATAAGGGTGCCACAGACGGCCTAATTAGATGTTACTAATTTTGAGCATCACTTGAGATCATCAGGCCATATCTGGGTGATGACAAGTGCTCTTTATCACAAACAGAGATTTTCCAATGTGTTCACTGCCTAGTTGCTGGCTTGATCCTTTTCTCTACTATACAGCACAGGAATTGATGAAAATACCATGCAGGTACCCCTGTCACTGCCAGACAGGTTGCAATGGTTCCCATCACTGATGCACTTGGGGCCCACTGTTTTCATTGCAAAAAGCTTTATCTTCAGACACTGTTAAGCAATTGATCCTCAGATTGCAGAGCAGAACCACTAAAGTTGTCCAAGTCATCCTCTCAGCAGCGCAGCTCATCCTGCTCCCCCTCCTAGAGCTCCTGCTCTCTGTTTACATTAAAAATAAGAAGGCTGGAAGGCTGCTGAGAGGGGGAGCTGTGCTGGTTGAACAATATCAGTGCCTCTGTTGTGAATTTTGAGAATGAATTGCTTCTCAGTGTCTTCAGCTACAGAGGATTAAACAATGTTCATGCATATAATGTCTTGATGGAGATATACATCTTCTACAATTTTAGAATTATAGTATGGATCAGATGTTGTATAAAGCCTTTTTTCTTATTGTTACTATGTTGTGGATAGGGATGCACCGACACCGGTATTTTGGTACCGAGTACGAGTACCGATAATTTTTTATTATCAGAGCATGGAGCCGCTTCCCGGCCAATCAGGAAACTGGGCAGAGTGTGAAGACGCGCTACCCAGCTTCCTGATACAGGAAGTATCGGGCTAGGCATTGGAGCATTTGGGCGAGTATGAGTACTCGCCCAAATACTCGCTATCAGCACCGATATCGATACTAGTATCGGTATCGGTGCATCCCTAGTTGTGGAAAAGGACATATGTGTTTATTCATGAAGCACATGAGCAGGTCAGCTGCAGCCTGTACAATATGTTTATATAACACAATTCTTTAAAGGATATCTATGGTCAAAGCTAAATATAACTATGAATTTCTATATTGAATTTCCTTAAAGGAGAACTATGGGGTTAAGGCTTTTCCCCATAGTTCTCCTTAGGGTAACGGGAGGACACAAACTAGCGTCCTCCCGTCACCCTAGGCTCAGTATACCGCGAGCTGTAGCTCGCGGTATACTGAGACGCCGCAGTATATTCTGAGAGGCCGCAGCTGAAGCGGATCCCGACAATTATGTCTGGATCCGCCCAGCTGCGTGACTGACAGCTGGCTCTGCCTATCTAGAGGCAGAGCCAGCTGTACCCGCCCCCTCCCCCGTCCGTTCCACCAGTCAGCGCTGGCAGATCGGAGTGGGGAGGGGGTAATCCAGCCCCTTTCCTGTCACAGCAGAGAGCCGTGACAGGATCGAGAAGTGAGCGAACCCTGGTATGTGTTCGCTCACCTCCCGATCTACTGAGCCGACCTGTGACAGTCTCATTGTCACAGGTCGGCTAGAACTATGAGGTGAGTGAAAAGCACTCACCTCATAGTTCTCTTTTAAGTTCTATCCCACTCCCAATAGCCATAACCATGTAGATGTTTGTAAACTTACTTTTTGAAGATGTCCATAGCCTGTACTTCCTCAATTCAGGTGATACAATATCACGTTCACTGGTATGGAGATAAATGTAACCATTATATACCTTCCTTGAGTAGATAGGATGAAAGGAAAATAAATGAATATTTATTCATTTAGAAGCAGAAGCAGGCCTGCAAATTTGCACCTCCTTGTGTCACCACTCTAACTAAGCCTGTTTTCTGAACTACAGCTGAGAATCAGAACAACTCTAGTATGTATTTCCATTACAGTGCTGATGTTATAACAGCATAGATCTATGCTGAGAATTTAAAACTAATTTAGGGCCGGTGCACACCTAGGCGATTTATCGCGCGGTTTGAGTGGCGCGATATCGCGCAAAACGCGGATTCGCATTGAAGTCAATAGAGGCAGCTCACACCTTTGCGGTTTGTCGCGCAACCAAAATCGCCTGTCGCGTGAAAAGGTGCAGGAGCTATTTTCGGGCGGTTGTTGCACGGTTTGGGTCCCATAGGCATCTCTATGCATTGAAAAAGGCGTAACAGCCACGCGGTTTACAATGAAATCGATAACGCGCGACAACCGCACGGAAACAGCTCGGCATCTGAATCGCCTAGGTGTGAACCTGGCCTGAAGTTTAGCAGAATAAAAGCTTTATTGTGTCTTTGCATTTGTATCCCCTGTACAGTATACAGACTTATTTTCTATGTGCTTCTCTGTCCTGGGAAAGATGCTCACAGATATTACCCAATGATATTCGCATGTTGTTGGATTTGTGTATAGTGAAGGAATAGTAATGTATGTAACTGGAGACTGGGATCTCTGGAGCACAGCCATGTGTGTCGGTTTCCATGTAAACTAAACACACAACACAGCTGTCACCGATGTTACAGTCACTCTGGGAATGCACATTCCCAAGAATCTATGGACTGTAATCCCAAGCCATCATGTCTGACATCAATATTACTACATAAACAATGGAAAGGTGCAGATAATTAAATGAATGCACAAAGTAACTGAAACCATTTTCCGCTGTAGATATTCATTTATTTTCCTTTGATCCTGTCTATTTGATAAAAACACGGTCGCGTAGAATGGTTGGATTGATCTCCATACTAGCCAGTGACCTGTCAAATATTTTTACATGTACTTGAATTTACTGTGGCCACAGAGGAATTCCAGAAAAGTGGAAACAAATGCAAAGTGTTAGTAATAGTATTGTTGGTATTTCCAGACTAGACTGTTTGACCACACCACTGGAGGGCTAACAATGCAACATTGATGTGGTCAATCTGCTCAACTGCTCAATAAAAAGGAATCAAGAAGGAGATGAATCTGGGAGTAAGTGCACCATTTTTCATCCTTTCTTGCATCTCAATGTTGCTGATCCCCTCCAGCTTTCTCAGTGCTGCTGATTTCTTCCAATCTTTATTCAGCCACTTCTATCTACATGCACTCACTCAGTAGTACATTATTGCTCCTAACCAGCTTCCTTATAGTGGCATGGTTGACAACCCTCGCACAACATGTGTCAGCATGGCTGCTTGCAAATTAAACCAGGGACTGTGACAGGGTGACAACGCAGGAACACAATTGGGAGACAGTTGTCAAACCATAACAGAGGGTACATGAACCAGGGCCTTCATGGCAGGATCACCACTAATTTAAAGTGACATTAAACCCTCAGATTTTTTAACATAAACCAATACTGTAATGTGTGCCTTACTGTAATCCATGTTAGTTTGCCTTCTCTTTGCTGCTCTTCCTTTTAAATCCTCATGTCTTCTCATGCTTGGGGAGAACTTTCCTTTGCAGCTGAGTGCCTCTTCCTGTAGTGCTGGCTCAGGTTGCAAACCTGCACACAGACACCATGTATCCATTCCAGAGACAAGGCAGTCTGCTGCAAAACAGAAGTTCTGCAGAGCATGAGAACAGATACAGATTTAAAAGGAAGAGCAGCAAAGAGAAGGGAAACAACCATGGATTACAGTAAGGCGCACATTACAGTATTGTTTTATGTTAAAAAAATCTGAGGGTTTAATGTCACTTTAATTAATAAAAGATGCAGATTTTAAAAGATTTTTAAATGACATTATTGTGTTTAGACATATAGGATATTTTTGCATTTTGGTTTTGATCTACCCTATTTTGTGTTATTGTGTTGTTATTATTATTTCTTTGCAAGTGCTGTAAAGATTTCACTTAATCGATACTTCACTCATTTATATGTACTACACTGGCTAATGACCACATATTTTACAGTTCTAACTTACAGAATCAAATTAAATGAACTGGTTAAGGTATTTACTGTTGGGTACATTTTCATAATTTAATGGCTGCTATGTGGTACAGAACCCTGTTTGAGAGAGACTTCATTTCTTGTTAACAGATCTACAGGTTTTAGAAGATTATTCTTCCCCATAGTGAATCAAAGAACATTCTCAAGTGAACATTACATATTTAATTCAGAACCTTCTGCTTTTCCTAGATCTTTTTGCTTATAGCTTCATTTATAAAACTTAAAGGGGCACTAACACGCCTAGGTGTCACTGATCAGTATAGGAATTTCCTATACTCATCATCATCATCATCTAGGGGCGCTAGTTATATAAATGAAGCTCTTGGTGTCCTGTATGTTACGATTCTTTTAAGAAAGATTTTTACTGTGGTAAAAACACATCATTAGCATGGTAAGCAGACCAGTCTAGTGTATGGATCAGGAAGGAGACAGTAGCAAAAAAAGGAGCTAGGCCTTTCTATTTTTTAAGTGTTACATTGTGTGAATAAAATCAAATGGGGTCAATTCACTATAATGGACGAGTTATTTTACCAGCCTTTTTTTCTCTCCCATGATAATTTGTCAATTTGCATACATAAATATCACCTGGGTTTATATAGAATCATTGTCTATTCACATGAAATATGTAAAGTGGAACTCTAGCTCTCCCCCGCCACCCAGGCTCTGTAATAATGCCACCCCAGAGAGGGACCAGGGGGTATTTCGTGCACCCAGGATACTTGGACCATTTTTGGGGGGCGTGGTACTCCCAAAGTCTAGGAAGTGGAGACTTGTCGGATAATCTTTGTAAATGGCATATATTTATACAGTATTTGCAAAATACCACAAAGTAAATAACTGGTAATAAGAATATTTCATATGCTTTGCTTTAGTCAATTGATGCTTTTGTGAGTTTAAGGGCCAAATTACCTTGTGGTTTTCCTGAAATTCTGAACCTAAACACTGCAGTGCTATTTGAAAGCTGCCTACATGTGAAGCAAAACCAAAACAGCAAGCTTCTTTCATTTTTAGTTTACAAAAAAAGGTAAACCTTCGTCTTTTCTTTTATTCCAGTTCCATAAAATGCCATTGTTATTTAAAGAAAAATCTATTCAATTAGTACTACATTCATTCTGTCACATTGCTTGCATACCCTGAAATACCGTCTGAAGGTTCATTCACCATGGAGTGTGTACTGTGATATCCTCAGTATTGGAGCCACATGTGGTCCTATTACAATACTACTAAGTTACATAACATCCAGCAGGAGTAAATGGACTTGTACTGAATCAAATTATTTGAGTTGGGCCTATGTGTATCAGTTTTGGACACATGCCTAGAAAGATCAGAATCACAGTAGTGGAATTTGATGAGCTAATGTCTACTACACCCTCACACAAAAATCTGTCCTGTTTCCTCTATCCGGACATTATATTACTTACTCACTGTTTATTCCCATGTTGATTGCTGTATGCACTCAGACCAGCTGTAACTTCAGTCTGGATAAAATAGTGCACAGTACATTGACCTCAATTCATGATGACCCTGGCCAACATTGAATGATGTAATATTTTGGGAAATGCCCTATGTATGGGGGACTGCTCTGAATTTGATGGTTGGGCTATTGAATTAGTCTTCCTATCTCTTTACAAATAGGACAAGGAAAACTGTCAATGTAGTAAATAGCAATCAAATTCTAGTATATACGTTTGTGGTACAGCTTAACAAAATAAAGCAATCTCGTATTGGTTGATTTACTTAGGCTCATGTTCATGGGTTTTTGATTATGCTTGACCTGCTTTCCATCTCTATACAAGCCAGTTTCCATGAATCACAAGATGCTTCTTAAGGTGCCCATACACTGCACGAACCCCGTCCGAGAATCGCAGGAAATACCGCGATCGTACGAGAATCATGCAGTGTGAATGAAGGCGTGCGACTGTTTCTACTGTACGGTCGCACGTCTTTTGTCTAAGGAGCACGCTAGAAAACCAGCCGAAAATCTAACGATTTTCGGCTGGTTTGAATGATGCTCGGGAGACAAATGCCGAATGGGCCGGTGTGCGCACGCGCACACTGCCCGTTCAGCATTGCGGTCATCGCAAGTACGATCTGCTTGTCCAAGATGGGCAGATCGTACATTTTTAAAATTACTTTACAGCCATCGCAAGACTAAGGTCTTGCGATGGTTGTAAAGTGTATGGGCACCTTTACAGACAGAAAACTCCTGCAACTTAATTGAATCTCTTACATACAATTGCAAAATAATTTGCAGTGATGAGGCCAAAATTACATTTCTTGCTTGCAACAATAAATGCTATGCTTGGAGAGGAGCCAACATCCCTAATGTGATGCATGAAAGTGGATCTCTGCTGTTTTGGGGGTTTGCGAGCTACAGCAGCACAAGGCATATAGTGAAAATTGGGGCAAGATGAATGCATCCTATTATAAGAAAATATTAAAGAAAAATGTGCATTCATAAGCTTGGAAGCTGCACACTTGGACATTCCAACATGACATTTTGGTGGAAAACTAAACTTTAAAAAAGCTCAAGCTTATATCTTTTCAACCTAAAGTATAGTTTATTTCTAAAACACCAATATATAGCAATTGTAGAGAATAGAGGCAAACAAGGTATAGAGGACATTGATTGCATGAGTGCTCTTGTGCTGAAGAGCCATAGGGGAAGAGTGGAATGTAAACTGTGAGATGAAACTGAAGAGATATTTGGAAATATAAAATCAGAAGCAGGCAGATTGTTCCCTCGTGTTACAGAGCAGGAGTATAGCCAATAATGGGGCAAACAGCATAGAAAGGAAAATGACTTCAATGCAAGCCAAAATCTGAAAATGGCTGAAGGGTGAATTCTCTAATGAAAACTAGAAGAAAATAACAACAGTGAGTAGACATTAAGAAGCTTTAAATGGAAATTTTCGTTTCCTGGTGGAAAGTAAGCAAAATATACATTGCTGTGAAGTAATGTGGCAAAAAAATGGATTTGTTTTATTTAGTTACAAGGGTTCTAGTGTATTTGTAAGCAATAATGCTCCCTTGTCTACAACAAAACCATAAAACATTAATGTGTGCATTTATCAAGAAGATACTAGAAGGTTAGCTGTTTAGTGAAATGTGACTGGGAATGTGGTTCTGGGAAACCATTGTGAACAAAACTATGGACTAAAACCTAGAGTTTTTATATGATTTCCACCTATCACCTTCCATTTTCAGACCATCATGCCAACAAGTTCCTTAGGAGAACATCAGTGCCTTTCACAGCTAACCGCCCCACAACCTAACAACTTGAAGAGGAACTGAACTTTGAAAACTGTGCCCAAAAAAGGCAGGAAGAGAGAAGGGAACCCTGACATAGGGGGCCCTGAATTTCTACTTGGATTGGAAAATAAAGAAATCAAATATTGTCTCACCCTTAATAAATTCAGACTAGAAAACTTCCTCTATTCAATGGGTTGATCCATCCAAATCTTGATGACCCCCCCTCCCCCCCTCCAAATTAGACAATTCCTAAAGCCCATCTCAGTCGGAGAGAGAGACTCAAATTAGAGATTTTATTTATAAGCTTCTCAGTTCCTCACCTAAATGTTTTACTCCCTACTACATCCATAAATTGAAGGCAGATCTTCAGATCCAAATATATCCAGGAAAAACAATAAAATATTAATAAAATATGCCCGCTCCTCTAGAATTGTCAGCAAATTGCAGGAACAGGGTTGCAAAATCCTGACCTAAGTACCAGCAGTTCTACAATCCAGTTCCATTAGAGTGCTGGAGGTGTGAATCCAAAACACTACAAAATATAATCTGGTATTTTACAATATACTCAGACATTTCTGGGATGTAGTCACAGCCACACTCCTTATACATTGGAATGATCACCCCATTAAATATACAATTGTTTTATTTTAACTTCCGAATGCAGAGAGATCCTGTACTTTTGACAAATGGAAGCAAACCTCACCCCCAGACTTATCTCTCTGGTTTAACAAGGTGAATGACATTATGCTTATGGAGGACTAAACGGCAACTGTGCACAACAGGGAAGAAAAATTCAGAGGGCCTCCTGAATACGTTACACATACTCTGCACAGTACAGTAACATCCTAACAACAACCTAAACCAGCCTTCCAGGATCTAAAGGCTCTAACCCCCCACCCTTATAACTATTTTTGTGGTCAAACCCCACTTAACAGTCCCAATCACTTTTACACTTTGACAACTTATCATTTATTGAGTCATTTTGGGACTATTCCGAATAACATCACCCCTCACCCTGCTTCCTTTCTCTCTTTTATTCTATTTTTCCTTTCCTTACTCATCTCCCCGCCTACTTTTCCCACCTTCCAAACCCATCCCCCTGCTCAACTGCACCATCTTTCCCCCATCAACATAACCCCCTGCCCCATAAACTCTTTCCCATCTTAAGCCAATGAACCACCACACACCCTATCCTACCGAAATGTTCTCCACCGCCTCCAAAAGTGACCCCAAAAGTATCGATCGTACTGTGCTATGTTATGTATCTTTATATGCCATTGTATGTTTTTCGTGCATGAACATGCACTGGAAAATGGAAACTGTTTCATGATAGAACCCATTCTGCCTGCTGTAATAAAATGTATACTTACATACATCCAGCATGTAAGTATGCAAATTTTATACCTGGTCAGCTTTAGTAGCCGGAGCAACTATGGGTCCTGGAAGTGCCACTGTGCTGAACGGCTTCCCTCTGCTCTGACAACACACTCGGTCAGCACAGCGGCCATTTAGAGAATTCTAGTATTTTTGTATCAATGAACACAAGGTGTTCTCTGATAAAACAAGGGGCACATTGTGATGTCACCACCTCTAGCCCATCAGAGAATACTTTGTGGCATTTTTTTATGGACCCTCCACAGAAAACACCTGAACTTAAAGTGGACCTTTACACTCAAAAATCAAATTCTACCAATGCATCCCTCTGTCATAAACTCACCTCATCTCGATCCTCCCGTCCGCGGGCCGTCCTCACAGCCCAGTGGCATCTCGTTGCTAGAAGACCGCGACGTCAGATGACGTCGCCGGCTCCTTCCCGCTCCTGCCCTCTTCCTCCATAAAAGGCAGCGTGTTACACTGGACTAACGTTCTAACGTTGTGGACGACGAGTCAGTGTAATGCTAAGCTCCTTGCCACATACTGAACCAGCTCTTCCTGCATGTTGAGCCATCCGGAAGCCAAACCTGGACAACCGCTCGTTCTCTCTACACTGCTGTTTACATAGAAGTTCTATCCTTGGGTGCTCTGACCCTAGCAGCTGCCTTCTATAACCACAAGTACCCTAAGCAAACACAGAGACAGCCTCTTTGCTACTGTTATCGCAATACCCCACTTCATTGCTGTGGTAGCTGTGATTACTCAAACCATTGCTGTTGCTAACCATGATTACCTAAAACCATTGCTGTTGCTAGCTGTGATTACTCAAACCATTGCTGGTGCTAGCTGTGATTACTCAAACCATTCTGTTGCTAACTGTGATTACTGGAGGTCATTGCTGTTGCTAACCGTGATTACCTAAAGCCATTGCTATTGCTAGCTGTGAATACTCAAACCATTGCTGTTGCTAGCTGTGATTACTCAAACCATTGCTGTTGCTAACTATGATTACTTAGAGATATATTATCTGTATCACCTAGACTCTCAAACCCCAGTGCCGTTAGCCCAGCCTGTTGTGGAGGCCTAAACCATTAGCTGATGATGTGAAAGAGGGTTCCACCATCACTCCTTACTACAAAGTGAGACCGTGAACCCTCATCCTGAGCCAACATCCTCTCAGGCTTAATAGCTTCGCAGCTGAGATCCTAAAAACCTCACTCTCAGGACTTGTGCATTACACCCTCTATGTATGATGATTAATAATAACAAAGGAACAGATTGTTTCCGCAGTGGGCTGTGCAAGGACCCAGTGGGGAGAAAAAAGGGGGCTTTTTAGAAACCAGTCCAGACCTCGTATATAAAAGTCTTAGAAAAACATTTATTCACTAAATTGTTGTATACATAATTTAGAACCAAAAAATAAAGTACAAAATCATGTCATCAATAAAAATATATATCATTAATAAAAATACATATTGAATATGCAGGTTCACCGTTAGGTGACAATACGTGCGGTTACGAGATATGCGGTAACTTATTTTCAGATGATGTAAACGCTCCTATAGGTCCCTACATGTTTCGCCCCCAAGAAGGGGCTTCTTCAGGGGAAAGAAGACAGATCTCCGGGAGAACTGTATTCTGGATGCTTACATGTATGTCCTCGCCAGATGTATAATCAAAGCAACGAAAACTAGATGACATGAAGCAACTGCAACAAAATCATATAGGAGGTTGCGTCTATCGAAGGTAAACCGCCACGAACAACAATAGATGGAGGGATCGCGTCGGGGAACAGCACGCTATACTCCTCAGGAATCACGGGCAGCCGGTGAGGTACACTTAGGGGTCATGAAGTTCTATTAGGGGGACATATATAGACCGGATCTCTTGCCGCGTGTGAAGTTACTGTTTGTATCACTGATTCCAGTGATACAAACTGATTGCAGTTGCTTCATGTCATCTAGTTTTCGTTGTTTTTCTAAGACTTTTATATACGAGGTCTGGACTGGTTTCTAAAAAGCCCCCTTTTTTCTCCCCACTGGGTCCTTGCACAGCCCACTGCGGAAACAATCTGTTCCTTTGTATTCATAACCTGGGGTGTGAAACCTCCAGCTCCTCTAGACGCTATTTGCAACATACGCCTGCCAATATTATCCCTTGATTAATAATAACAGACATGTCAGGTGTAAAATGCTGTGATTATGAAATACTTACACTTGCAGAGCATTCACTTCCTGCTTTGAAAGGGCAAAATTACTTCAATTTGCCAAAGCAATGCACACTGGGATTGTCTTTTCATAAGCAAAGCATTGCTGGGAAATCTCATCTGTAATCTTAGGAGATCACAGGGAAAGGCATTTTTCTCCCCTGAGATGATGTGCATGGTCACATGTCCTAGTCACATGTCTAGTCACATGTGCCAGAAATCCAGGAAGTAAAAGGAGAGCTAGTAATCTGCCCTTAGTTAACATGGCCACTGTCAGAAGACTGGGGAAGAAAAGTGAAATAAGGAATGCAAAGCCTGCAATTATCTAGAAGTATGTGTGTGTAGATTGTCATTACGAAACATTTCTAAAGGTGTGTTTGTTGTTATTATAAAGATATGGGTAAAGGTCCGCTTTAAACATTTGCACACTTTTGACCTTACAGTGTACATGTGGAGTTTTAATTTAAAACACAAGGTTTTTTAGGTGAAATTTAGAGGAGGAGTTATATGAGCGTAATTGGCTGCTGATAGTGATTACCATCCAGATTTCTGTCTACTTAATACGGAATAAAGAGGAACACAGGAGCCCACAGAAAGAGGCTTTTCCAAATCACTTGCTAAAGGTTGGATGGATTGTTCTTTAGAGCAGTAGATATGAGATATTTATGATAATGATCACTTTCACCAGAAAATAGTAGAAACAACAACAGCAAGGATTTGAAAATCATGGGATAATCCCTTGAGAGCTTATACATTAATACAATATGCGGAGTACATTTTGATGCATTTTATTCCTCAGAACCTGCATAAATAGCATTTACATTTGAGAGCAGTCGGTACATTTTCCATTTCCTTTCCGAGTGAGAGCATTACATCGAATTTTCTGTGCTTTAATCTTAAATTATGTTTCCAAGGCTGCTACTGGCTGAAAAGGACTTTGTAATGTAAAAACACCACGGAAACTTTGAATCACATTAAAATGTCATGTCAAAATTTTGAAGAGTTTGTACTCATTCACGGTACATTATTGGTAAAATGGCTCATAACACAGCACATTTATGTCTAACAGCAACAAGCAACAATAAACTTTATATTATTATTCTAGCTGTAGTAAGATGATAATTGTCTATAGGGAACTCAGTTATTGGTGGTCTCACCATTAATAAGACTGTTTCCTTATTAATGGGAGTCTACTTGTTACAAATGTCCTTTATGCACTGACAAGAAGAAAGTATTGGGTTTTTCGAAGCCTCTCTCTTGCTTGAGAATGCTTGAGAGATGGTGAATGGAAGCTTGAGAATGGAATAAGAAAGACTTGTAAGTTCCATGCAAGGCAACAATGGAGGCCTGGTTATTATTGGCCCAGAAACATACTAGTCAATGGTCCGTGGCAATGCAGCAAGTCTAGCTCTAAAGCATCATAAAGAGTTAGCAAATATAAGGAGTTAGCAACTTTATCCTTACACAAGATATATGACTCTTTACGCTCTTAAAAATCTACAGTCATACATGTGAAATAAAAAGGTGCAGCGGTGATGCACTGCTGTACTGTAGCCCAGGTTTAGCCAAAATCTTTAATTTTGTTTTGGATAGAGCGGGAAACATTAGACAGTCTATCCGTTTTTATTCCCTCTGTGCTCCTGTTGGGGAGATTTTTTTTCTCACTTCCTGTCAGGACCGGAAGTGATGAGAAAGATCTACAACAGGGACACAGATAAAAAACAAAAATATGTTTTTAGCAGTGTGAGAAAGGGTTAAACTTTCTGAAAATGTTTCTACTGTTGTCTTTGCTTTCCTGCCCAGCCCTCATTTTTGTATGAGTGTCACAGGGATAGAAAGTGAGAAACAATTTTGCAATATTGACTCTTCCCCATTTGCCTTGTGTAGGTGCATTGGGTACATTTAAAATTACGTGAATGGTGCTTAATGCATCCTGCCTCACAGGGGTAACATAAGGACATAAGATACATTGTTTTTTTCAGGGGACTGCACTGGGCAATGCAGATCATCGCTGCAGGTGTGAATGGGCTCTTAGTCTATAACTATGTACATCAGTAAATGAGGTACTCTCATGCTCTCATTGCCAGCCATTTTTATTTTTGCAAAAAATACTCCGGCCTGGAAGGTAGTTCACCTTGAATCTCCTGACATCCTACCCCTGCTATTCAGAAGCCTTCACAGTGTCAGACATGACTGATACCAGGGGAGGACTGGGCTGGGGGCAGAAGGGCATTTGCCCACTGAGTCAGTCAAAATAAGATATGTTGAGCTGATGGTCTTGAGTGGAGATACTTCCCTATACAGAAATTGGTCAGAGCAGGACCTCAATCAGTGGCACATGTTGAGCATTAAATAACTATCTGCTCCTTGTTCAGACCAAAATCACAGTGTCTGACAGAGGGAAGCCTTTCACTGCCAACTTCCTTTGCAACTCTGAGATTTCTTGATTTCACATACCAAGAGTTGCAATGGGTAGCTCATACTGGATGATGTTAGACTGTACCTATCATAAAGGGCCATTTGGTTTAGTTTCTCCCCAGGACAACGTTTCCTAGTCCTCCACTGACTAATATGTACACTCATTCTGATGCACTGACATAACATGCATGGGATTACAACCAATGAGCCTTGACCCTTTAGAGATGGCGGTCAAAGAAGGTTGTAGATGCATGCTTACTCCCAAAAATCTGCAGGGGGTATTAGGCCCCATTTACAGGTCTTTTTGCAAGTATTTCAGGCTTGAGTGTTGTTTTTTACTTTAGCTTTGCATTGGCTAAAATTAGTTACTAGGTAACAAAGTTTCAAAAACATGCTTTTTTGCACATTTTTCCGGCACTTCCATTGAAGTCTATTGGACACAAAATGCTTGAATCTGCTCCAAAAGTCGTTCATGTACTTTCTCCAGCTACAGCATTTTGCTACATGCAACAGAGCGGTCAGGTATGAAAAGAGGCCTTTGAAAACTATGGAATTCCTCCTGCTGAGTGTTGTAGTGCTTAGGTATTTTGAGCTACAACACGCTGAGGTGTGAATGAGACCTAAAGAGGTGTCTGTAAAGACGCACCTGACTTTTCCATGTTCAAGAGCCTTCTTTCAATCCATAAATTAGGTCCACCTAGCTTGTTATATAGTTTCCATCTGAAAAAGCCTTTCAATTATTGGCTAGTGCATACAGTCCCTTCCTGCATATGGCCTTTCTTTCTTTCATTTAAATGTAAATAAGATGTTATGACTTCAGTATCCTGAGAAAATCTATATTAAATATGAAACTGCACCTTTCCATGTTAATGTGTGCACCCTTATGGGAATGACAAAACCTGGAGAAAACTATATAAGTACAGATCTGAAACGGATTCCTTGTGACATGCCTTGTGCAGTTCCTGTGCTTCCCCAGCTTTTTTTGTTCTATATTTCCTAAAACTACCCCAATATGTCAACTGCTGTTTAAAAGAACATCAGGAAAATGTGTGAAATTCTAGCAGTAGCAAAAAAAAAAAATCTTAAGACATGAATAAAGAAATCAACAAAGCGAAGCTCTCACATATCATCTGAAGTAGCAAGGCATGATGGGATTATAGAGATCTCCAGACTATTATCATTTCTTAAAAATGACTTCACAGCTCAGATGCTGAGACAAGTCATCTCACCCTTATAGAATATCATCCTGATGAACCCTCAGCAACATGTGCCAGATACATGATGATCAGAACTGCCTGTCTGCTATAAATCTGAAAGCAACTGTGCATTGTCATTCGAGAAATGGCAGCTAAGCGCTGACTGTCTGCTAAACGGATCCTTTGGCTTTAATACTTGCTGAGCCAAAAATCAAATGTAAAACTAGTACATTTCAATATAACAGGAAGCTTAAGGTTCCCCCCAAAAAGAAAAAAAAATATGTTTTCGTGTTCCCCCATCTCAGATTTCAGCTTCAAATACCTTTGGTCCTTAAAGGAGAACTATGGGGTTAGGGCTTTTCCCCATAGTTCTCCTTAGGGTAACGGGAGGACACAAACTAGCGTCCTCCCGTCACCCTAAGCTCAGTATACCGCGCGCTACAGCTTGCAGTATACTGAGACGCTGCAGCTGAAGCGGATCCCGACAATTATGTCTGGATCCGCCCAGCTGTGTGACAGCTGGCTCTGCCCATCTAGAGGAAAATCCAGCTGTACCAGCCCCCTCCCACGTCCGTTCCGCCAGTCAGCGCTGGAGGATCGGAGCGGGGAGGGGGGAATCCAGCCACTCACCTGTCACGGCAGAGAGCTGTGACAGGATCGAGAAGTGAGCGAACGACGATATGTGTTCGCTCACTTCCCGATCTACTGAGCCGACCTGTGACATTCTCATTGTCACAGGTCGGCTAGAACTATGAGGTGAGTGAAAAGCACTCACCTCATAGTTCTCCTTTAAAGGAAAACTTTTGTAAGAGAACCTGAAGACTGCCTTTACTGATTTCCCATTCTGCAAATGTTAGTTGACTAGCTGTCATGCTGATCCACTGGTGTCATTACTTTCTGAGCTACGAACAAGTATGCTGTCAAAGGAAATAAGGGGAGATGAGTTGTCATTTCACTGCCTCTGTTGTCATATTTGAAGATTCATTGCTTGACAGTGCCTGCAGCTACAGAGGTCAGTGAGAGCTTGTTTTAAAACAGAGCTACAGATAGTCCTAA
>NW_017306930.1:658761-660284 GCF_000935625.1 Nanorana parkeri
TGGTGGGTGGTGGTCCCGCATTGAATGTCATGGCATCGGCATGAGGGCAGCTTCAAAGGACCAGTCATTACTGCTAACACCAGTGCAGTCGAGGCATCCTTACAGCACATGAAAAAAAGAACACCAATTATACTTAAGCACTGTGCAAGTGTCTTTTCACTGCACAGATGTTGTCAGGCCAAAACCGAAAAATTATTTTTTTTTCACAACCTTTTTACATTTTTTAAATGTATTAAATTTGTATTTTTTTTACTTTACTGTTGGGGGAGGGGGGCTTTTGGGAAATATCAGGAGTCTAAACAGACCCATGATATTTCCCTTTCAAAATAGAAAAAGAGATTGAGGACACAGAGTCCTCAATTTCTTATTCTGCAACCCCTGTTATGGATGAACAGGAAGCCTCTATACTAAGTGCTCCTGTCCATTCATAAACTGTGGAGATAGTATAAGTTACTATGTCCACAATCATGAATGAACAGGAAGTGATGTAGAGCACTTTTGTTTCATTCATATCTGGGGACACAGTAAGCATACTATGACTTCCTGTCACAGGAGGCTGAGTCGGTAGGTGCGGGAAGGGAGCTCAGACTCCTGACATCTGACTCCTCCCCCACACCGCTTGGCATCCTAACTCTCCACCTCTTCTCCTCAAAGGAGCCAAGCGGGGCAGTGTGGGAGGAGAGCTCAGCCCCCAGTGACAGCTGTCTCCACACCGCATGGCATTCTGAGCGGTCTCCTCCCCGCTTGGCATCCTGAAACCTTATCTCCTCCCGGCTGGATGCCGGTCTCTGTCTACTCAGATTCGATGGGACACAGACTGGCACCCAGCGAGGAGGAGAGAAGCTAGGTATGCACAGAATTTTCAGCCGCATTTTTGCATTTTGCCCATTTTCTGGCCTAAATGTTTCAGCGGCCAAAAACTTCGGTGCATACCTACTTTTCACTTTTGTAGCCAAATTGGAATAACACTTATTGAAAATTGTGTTGACATTGTGGAGAAATGTAAAAAATTTTATTTTTCTGGAAACTCTAAGAGCCCTTTCAGATGTGTGATCCGATCAGGTCCGCCTGTCAGTTTTTCAGGCGGATCTGATCGGAAGCCCAATGTTAGTATATGGGCAGCCAAATCTAAATGGATGTGCATCAGTTTATATCCAATCAGAGTCCCGTTTTGGAGGACCTGATCGTGGCAGATCGGGGGTAATCTGATGTAAACAGACACATGTCCATTTGCATCTGACTTCCCATAGACCTAACATGAGTCCAGTAATTTCAGTTTTGCGCTGGAGGAAAAAACTAGACAGACACCGATATCACAACCAGTGGCGTAACAATCGCCATAGCGACCCAGACGGCCGCTATGGGGCCTGGGCACAGGGGTGCCCGGCAAGGGCCGCCTGGGTCGCTATGGCATGTGGGGGTGCTGGCTGTCACAGACACTGCTCAGCAGCGGCAACGGCGCATTTCCCCTCATAGCCGCTGCGGAGCTGTGTCAGTGACAGCCAGCCGCTGCGGCAGATAAG
>NW_017306930.1:664921-672465 GCF_000935625.1 Nanorana parkeri
ATGTGGGGGTGCTGGCTGTCACAGACACTGCTCAGCAGCGGCCACGGCGCATTTCCCCTCATAGCCGCTGCGGAGCTGTGTCAGTGACAGCCAGCCGCTGCGGCAGATAAGGGCGGTGTTCGGAATGGAGGAGGCGTTACATCACTGGCCAGCGACCTAAGAGCAGGTGGGGCCAGTGATGTAAGAGAAGGCGGGGCCCTTCGATAGCAGAGGAGGCGGGGCCCGGGGACCACAGAGGCGCTGACAGGTAAGAGATCTCAGACCCTGCAGAGTCCACTATAGAAAGTCTATGGTGGGCTCTGCAGGGTCACTCTCCGCTGGGGCTCTGCAAGTGGCATGACTAGCGATCACGGGGCCCCATACAAAATTTTGCTATGGGGCCCCGTGATTTCTAGTTACGCCCCTGATCACAACGTACATGGCACCCCTGCTGATTGGAACTGAAGGCACCTGTGTGAAAGGGGCCTTAAATTGATGCTCGACATGCGTGTGCAGATACTGTGCTGGCAGATTTCATTATCAGTTGTAAACTACATTTGAACACCATCTGTCCTAACAAAGGTTTTTGAAGCCTTGTATGTTAATGAGAGGAAAAGCAGTCTGTCCCCCTTTGTCTTGGGGACAGACTCACTCACAAACTGCTCAGAATAGCCTGCAGTCTGACCAAAGGCCTCCTCCAAAGAAACAGCACAAACAAAAGTAAAAAATATTTAAAAATGGAAAAAATATATTTGTGCACAGTGGCGTAGTAGTTCGCACTTCTGGAAATTATCTGCAAGGGGTTGCTTTATCTCCCTGTGCTTGTGTGGGTTTCCTCCCACACTCCAAAGACATACTGGAAGGTTAATTTGCTCCTGTCTAAAGTGACCCTGTATGTATGTGAGATAGGCAGCTTAGACTGCAAGCTCCTTGAGGACAGGGACTGATGTAAATGTGCAACTCTGTAAAGCACTGCATAAATTGTTGGCACTAAATAAATACCAATAATAAAAAAAAATTCTCAGGTATGCTGTGTCAATTGGAACACATAACAAACATACAGTGTGGTTTCTCACATTTTACTGCAAAAGTGGAACTACACTTTAAGCTAAACTCTAGGCAAACAGCCATATACACTGTTTTATGTGAGTCTGCCATATGATTCCCTATGTCAGTCACTGCTTGCAATAAAAATACATTTAAATATGTATTAATGAATTCATTACATGTATTTATGTCTTTCTTATGTGCCTAGAATTAAACTTTAAGTATGGCTCTTACCTTATGCAAAAACATAATTCCACTATACATTTTTATTCATGCAATCACATAAAAATTGGCCAATACATTATGCCTCATTTGTTTTCAAACTTTTGTTGTAACCCTTTTCTTTTTGGTTCAAACCTAGTCAGTTCTGACATATTAAGGATAAGGACTGGCCGTCCTTGGGGGCTAAAATTCAAATGTATTCACAACCAGGAAGACATTTTTTTTTCTTAGCTTTCTTTTTTTGGATTATTAATAACAATAACATAAACGGAATTTCCATACATTTGCTGCTTCCTTATTTCACACAAAATATTCCAGCATCAGCATACATCTTTCTTTTAGATTTTGCAAGGATGAATATGCAAATTGGCCTGATGCGTTCACAAGTCTGACGAACACTTCTGAAAATAAAACCTCTTCTAACAAGTACATGTCATTTTACATTCTCCTCACTGCATCTGCTGCGGTATAGAAGTCTAGAAGTGTGAACTAAATATACCTTCTCTAACACAAATACTGCAGGGTAACCATCGGTCACAGTGAAGTCCTCAACACTAAAATGTGGTATTAATTGATTCCCAGCTCTAATATATGTTGGGAACTATTCCAACCCCCCAAACTATGATATATAATTATTTTTCTGGATTGCAACACATAATAATAAAGAATTCCTCCATATATATCTAAAATAGCCAAAAAAAGCTCAATGTACTTTATCCCAAAACATGGTCTCCAGCTACCAAATACACTTGCACAAATTTTGTCTTGATGGCTCAGCATGTTATAGAGCGTGAGCCAGGCTTTGTCAACCAACCACCCTTTTAAAGCTCTCCTTGCTTTGATCCTGCATAAACGGTGCTTTTAATCATCTTGTCATAGCAGAGGAGGTAGAGGCAATTGATCTGACCCATAGTTAGTGAGAGTGTTAAGTATGAGATTTCCATATAAGCCAATCTTTTTTGCGAGTTAAGAAAGCATAAACATTAACTGGCTGAGCTGGTTTCAACAGCTAGCCATTGAGAAAATATCTTGCTATTTAATCAGACCTTAGAGGAAGCAGATAGTGTTTTTTTTATATATTTTCTTTCTTTATTTATCCTGTTTCCTTTATGGCTGCATACATACCTACAGAACTAGACTTCCTCCCAACCCGCAAGACCTGTAACATCTATAAATAAACCTTTAATGCCAAAGGACCCTCATTCTCCTCTTCATTCATTCTTTTTTGTTCTCCAGAAAGTACTGTGGTGTAGTGATACTGACTACCTCTTACCAACTGTCCTAGAGTAGAGTCCATCCAGGTGTAGCGCTATTGGTAAACTCCAGACATATTTCTAAGAAATATGGCTTCTCTGTTACTCAATAGTGACACTACGAATGTCGCAGACTCGCTTATTTGATGATAAATGTACCACGCACATTCTTCTCAGAGTGAAGTTTTTGTCATTGGATGTTGAGAATGATGGGAGCCAGTCACTTTGATTATATTTTAAGAAATTTTAATAGCACATGCATGCAAATTAAAGGGAAAAGGGGTTAAGGTAGCACAGGATACATGTAGGTTTACCACAAACACAGCCCTTAGGTCTTCTGAATGTCTTCTATTTTTCTGGGTTCCTCTCTCACATGGCCTTACTCGCTGGACTCTTAAACTTTGAAACTGGCTCCTTGACAACCAAGGTTCCTGTGTCAAAGCCTGTAGCACTCAGTGGCAGCCAGAAACTTCAGGGAGGCCTCCCAGGAGGGGAGATCCCCACAACTTCCAATATTCCTGGGCCCAAGGCCTAAGGACAAAACTGATGGTTACAGATGCATCCCTGGAGGGAAGACCATGGGCCAGGAAGTGCATCAGATATTTAATACATCTCTCAGCATCACTGCCCCAAGACTGCTGATTGGCCAGACACTAAATATCCATATTATGCAATGTTATTTCTAGCACACCCTGCTGGAGAAAACTCAGCACAGCAGGTTACTGAGAATAATCACTCCACACTAGACAGAGGACACTAGCCAGCACACAGCTACAGTAGGCTGACTAACCTCGCACTATCATATCACAGACACAGAAAGGGAATTTAGAAACATCCTACATCCCTACACAGGTTTAACCTCTTCTAGCTGTAGTGCAATGCCTCAGGTTTTTAAATGTGCCAATAAGGATAGGGTTTCTTCAGTAAATCTTATGGATCAGATACTCAATTTAGTGTTTTTGTTGGATTTTCTAATTTTGTGAGTTTGTCTGTAGGTCTATAATTTTTAGCATAGGTGTATTTTAAATGATAGAGACAGAATATCAACCAAAAATCCAGAAAAAACACATGATACAAATGGTATAAATTGAGTTGCAGTTCAGTGAGTAAAATAAGTATTTGATACCCAAGCAAAACATGACTTGGTACTTGGTGGAGAACCCTTGTTGGCAAGCACAGAGATAAAGACGTTTCTTGTAATTGGTTACCAGGTTTGCACACATCTCAGGAGGGATTTTGGTCCACTCTTCTTTACAGATCTTCTCTAAATGCTTAAGGTTTCTTGGCTGTCCCTTGGCAACTCGAAGTTTCAGCTCACTCCATGACCTTAATGTGCTTCTTCTTGAGCCACTGCTTTGTCCATCTTCAATGTTCTGGCTGAGGGAAGGAGTTACTTATCCAAGATTTTACAATACATGGCCCGTCCATTGGCCCCTCAATAGGGGCAAAGTCGGCCTGTACCTTTAGCAGAGAAACAGCCCCAAAGCATATTGTTTCCACCTCCGTGCTTGACTGTAGGAATGTTGTTCTTAGGGTCATAGTCAGCATTTTTCTTCCTCCAGACATAGCGAGTCGAGTTAATGCCGAGTTAATGCCAAAGAGCTCAATTTTGATCTCGCCCGACCGCAGCACTTTCTTCCAATCCTTCTCTGAATCATTTAGATATTCATTGGCACACTTCAGACGGCCCTGTACATGTGCCACCTTGACTAGGAGGACCTTGCGGGTGCTGCAGAATCTCAATCCATGGCGCTGTATTGTGTTACCAATGGTTTGTTTGGTGACTGTGGTCCAAAATGCCTTGAGATCATTCATAAGCATCTCCAGTGTAGCTCTGGGCCCTCACTTTTATTATGATCATCCTTACCCCATGAGGCGAGATCTTGCATGGAGCTCCAGACCGAGGGCTATTGATGGTTATTTTGTATTCCTTCCATTTGTGAATAATCGCTCCAACAGTTGCTTCCTCCTCACCAAGCTTCTTGCTGATAGTCTTGTAGCCCATTCCAGCTTGGGCAGGTCTACAATCTTGTCCATAACGTCTTTTGACAGCTCTTTGGTCTTGCCCATGGTGGTGAGGTTTGAATGGAAGAAAGAGATTCTGTGGACAGGTGTCTTTTATATACATAACGAGTTGTTGTTAGGAGCACCTTCTTAAATTGACAGGACTCATCTGTGTACCACATAGCCAGTCTGTGGGAGCCAGAATTATTGTTGGTTGGCAGGGGATCAAACACTTATTTTACTCACTGAACTGCAACTCAATTTATAACATTTGTATCATGTGTTTTTTCTGGATTTTGGTTGATATTCTGTATCTATCATTTAAAATACACCTATGATAAAATTTATAGACCTTTAATTTCTTTGTAAGTGGGCAAACTTACAAAATCTGCAGGGGATCAAATAATTATTTTCCTCACTGTATGTTTCCCCTATTTCCTGCTTATTTCCCGTATGAGAAGTGGCTGATGTTGGCCATTTTGGCTGTGGCTAAAACTCATTTGGGTTCCATGCATGTGTGGTAAGGCAGATCAGTAGCTATTGGCGAAGCCTATCTATCCTTCATGGTTGGGTGCATGTGCGCCTGTATGACTTCTGATATGGCTTACAATCTTGTGCTGGAATATTGGAGCTACTGTTTGCATCTGCTATATTGCTGGAGAGTAACTTTTTTGACTTATTCAGCTGTGTATGTAATTTGAGAATTATCTGTCCAGGTAAAGCAGTAAAAGCTAGCCACTCATCTTACAATCTGATTGTACAATCTACTTTAGATTTAGCAACAGTTATGTAGTATGAGGACATACCTGCTTTGATATAAATTCAATGGATTGCTGTGTTAGGTCTTTGCTCTAAGTATAGAGGACTGTACGATCTGATTGCATGGTGGCCTTTAGATTATACTGGTCCACCATTGGCTGGTTTTCCTTCTATTTCCAGGCAGAAGGGGCATCGCTATGCTTCCTTTTGTGTGTTTAACAGAACCATCTTAAAGGGTTATTAAACCCTCTGGTTTTTGTGCATATATCTACTGCTAGCAAGCAGTAGATATATGCAAAAAGTGTAAAAAAAAAATACCCGATTTGAAAAGGGTTAATACTTACCTGTGTCTTCTGCGCGCTCCCGTCCGAAAATGTGAAAATTCTCGGGCGGCCGCAAAGCATCTTGGGGTGGGCGCATACGCTGTTCACATTTTCGCGAGGAGAGACACAAGGTAATTCTATGGACGCGTGCACCCGCATGCAGACACCATGGGACAGGAAGTGACAGCAAGCTCAGAGGAGTCAGCGCTGGATCGGAGACCCGCAGCAGCGCTGGAGGAACAAATTAAAAGGATAGGAAAGAAGAAGAAGATCGGATTAAGAAACATCATTTAAGGTAAGTGCTTTCATTAACATTGGGGGAAGGAAAAAGATTTTTGACATTAATATCACTTTAACTGCTTTGCTACACAAATTAATATGTCAAATGGGTGACTCATGATCATTCAACCCCCATTACTCCCTGTTCTTTGCAGCATCACACGGACTTTCCCTTTCAATAGATTTTATTCTGAAAAAAGGCCTAACATACAGGTTTAGAGTCTGAATACAGTGCTATGTTTAAAGGACAAGGAACAAGAAACAAGAATAAAGAAACCACAACCACAACACATTCACAAATTCCAAGATGTTTCATTCAAAATTAATAATGATATACCTTGAGGTAAGTACTAATTATTCTGAAGGTAGACATGAATATTGGAGCACATTTAGAACCTTCAGATACCCTGCATAGAATAAGGAAAAGTAAGAAGAAACAAGTAAGAGGAAGAAATGGCAAGGAAAGAGAAGAATTGACAGTCTTTTCTGTCTGGAAGCACTGGAAAGTAACTCCTCTTCAGAAAAACGATATTGCTCTATAACAGCAATGCCTTGGACATTTCCTGTATTAAGTGTTTATTAGTAAAAGTTTAAGTATAGGCCTGACCATCACTTATGTGTGTTTGGGACCAATGTATATCATAGGGTATTAGCAAAATCACTCTACCATCTTCTGCTACCCTGACAAGGTATTTACATCCATCTTCAGTTTGCTTACTGTTTTGTATTGTATGGACCCTTGCTTGGTACTTTAACTTCAGGTTGGCTCTAATATTCAACTTATTTGATCGTACCCTCTGCCTCTGTTTACATTGTTATATATATTATATATAGGATTTGTGGAAATCCCAGGACAGTTCTGCCAAATCCAGGATTATTGGGAGGTATGCGTACGCCGGGCTTCAATGGGAAATTCTCTAGTGTCAGGGGGAGGCAAAAAGCCCCGGAGTCAGCAGGAGGTAAAAGTGCCTCGGCAAAAGAGGGATAGCAAACATGGCACCTAATCCCAGGTGGAAGAGATATGCATGGGCAATTGTGGCAACATGAGGCCCTGTGGATCTTTAAGTTGAAAACTTACATTTCAAAGGGTCTCAGTCATTGGTGGGACACTTTATATCCTAAATAACTTGTGATTGTCACATAGCTCCTTGATTAAAGGGATCTCACTGTTACTTTGGGGTTTTGCAACATAATGTTTGGATGAAATGACACATCCTTTTTCCTCTTGTTTGTTTTAATGCGATTACATGGATTGTTTATTAGATCTAGGTGATCTTAAGTGTTTCTCCCCGCCCTCTGGTGTGTTATTTTAGAGGTGGTGGTGTAATTTCACAACTAGCTATGATTAAGGCCGTGCAAGGCAGAAACATGTCAGGGGTTGTTCTTTGTACATATGCATTTGGAATAAAATTTGACTCCTTTTGAAAGACCATTGATGGCCAGTTCTGCAGTTTCTAAGAGTTATGGAGAGCTATGGAAGAGAGTTACCTGAGCACTGAATGTGGATTACTAGGATGCAGGAGAGGGGTGAGCTGTATGTTTTGTGTTTCTAGTCTAGGAATAGCAAACATTTTGGGGCATCAATGGGAGCCAAAAATCACTAGAAGGTTTGTTTTTTTAAGCTGTAGAAATAGAAATGGGCCACAAATTAGAAGTTGGGAAGCTTTGGGGGGGTGGG
>NW_017306930.1:672834-674509 GCF_000935625.1 Nanorana parkeri
GGGGTGGGGGGGTGGACACAGTTAGGAAAATGCGGGGGAGGAAAAGGCTGTAGTAATTTCAGGTTGGACAAGGGGCTGTGTGGCTTGAGGCAGATGCAGGAAATGGGGAGAAATGGAGTGCTGAAGAGCAGATGTGAACCTTTTAAGGGACCCCAGATTTCATTTAAATCCTGGGACAGTCTTGCGAAAAGTGGGATGGTTGAGCGGTATGGGTATTAAAGAAAACAAAAACACTGAAATTGCATTTCTGGACCTCCACCTGAAAATGCTAGTTGCCTAGCTATCATGCTGATCATTTGGCTTTAAATGTTGGGTCACTTACCACATAAGAATGCAGATCAAAAGTCCTGACTTTACCTTAGGTCTATGACTTAGACAAACTATTGAAAAACACATCTAAGAAGCTAGTATGTTTAGGAGGAAGTAGCGGGCTATTGTCAGAACCAGAGCCAACTGTGCCCACCCCATCCCCTGTCTGTTCCTGCAATGAGTGCTGGAGGATCAGAGAGGGGAGGGGGGAATGCCTGCGAGGAGTGGTAACTGACAGTCACCGCTCTCTGCATGGAAGAAACCGTGAACTGAGTGATCAGTAGTTACATGATTGCTCAACTTTCAGTACAGAGCTGTAGTGTCCCACACCGGCTCTAAGCATCCTGGAGAGTATTTCCGCCCCTGACCCCCCCACACACACTTCTCCTTTAACTTAGGAAGACTGTCTCCTGAAACAAGTGCACGGACAATGACGTCTGGAGAGTCTAAACTCCCACCTTGCATGCCTGCGCCAGTTCAGTGACTCACTAAGAGTGAAACCAGCATCAGGATCCCAGACCTTGATCCTACACCTTAAAAACAAGTCAGCAGTATCTCCCATATTTCTATCTTCACAGATTATGTAATAACATGGATTTACAGTTTTCTGGCTGGGGATTTCTCAACAGCAAGCCTGCAGTGTGCATGGAGAAGTCACACCCAAACACTTCTATATGACACATTCATTTCAGCAAAATGACATTATATGTATGTTTAGGTTTACTGGGCTTTTAGGGCTTTGCAGTGATTTCTCAAAGAATGGTGGGCCATTGCTGATGGCAAGGTCAGGCAAACTCACATTTCCTAACTGGAGTAGATGAAAAGTGCAACATAGAATGCCGATACAAAACGCAACATGTTCGTGGCATACAATGCAGCACTGTTCCAAATATACATAGTAATGCAGAGTCACAGTTAGTGCACCGATCTCAATTATGATCACATTCAAACAAACAAATACTATTTATATATCAGAAAAGTGCAATCCTCCAAATGTGAACGTACTCGCTCCAATCGCTCCCCACTGGTGCTCCACATTCATCAAAGATTTCCTCCCAAGTAAATCTCTCATCTATATGTATTCCTTCTAATCTCCTGGGAGTGACAGAAGATTAGATACCAGCACCCCCCCCCTCCACCCTCTGTGGTTCCTTCCACTTGCCCCTACCTCACTACTGTTTTCTGTAGTGACATGCGGAGAGGGGGGTACCACAGAGTGCAGTGGGGGATGCAGGCATCTGACTTCTAGAAGTGCATTGGATGTGAAGATTCTCCCGAGGTATAGCTATGCAGCAGAGCAAAGGTTTAACAGGTGCTAGGACAGATAAGTATAAATTCTGTTTTCATGGGCGGGGGGGGGGGGGGG
>NW_017306930.1:675441-684250 GCF_000935625.1 Nanorana parkeri
GGTTTTTTTAATGTCATGGTGTTTGTGTGAGTGTGTGTAACATACACTATATTACCAAAAGTATTGGGACACCAGCCTTTACATGCAGACTCCAGGATGGAGTCTTTGCACATGTCTAGTAATATGTGTGCATGAGTGTGTGTGTGTGTAGGGGGGAAGTGATTTTGTTTTTTTTGTTTGTTTTATTTTTACTGTTGGGGAGCTTTGGGGAAATATCAGGGATCTAAACAGACCCCTGACATTTCTCTTTTGAAATAGAAAAAGAGATTGAGGACACAGAGTCCAATGCCCATACAGACGGGGGAGAGCAGCAGGCATCGGGGGAGAAGCTGGAGCCTGTGCCGCTCCTCTTCTCCCTGTCGAGCCGCGGCTGTGTTGGCTGCCTGGCGCCACTGTTGCCTATAGTGCCCTGTGCTCACCATGGCAAACGGGGAATAGGGGGCGCAACCAAGTTGGTCCTTGCTGCGCCGCACTCGCCCCATGGTAGCTACAGCCCTGCTCCAGAGAACACGTCTCCACTTCTCTAGAGTCCAGTGGTGGCGTGCTTTACACCACTGCATCCAACGCTTTGCATTGCACTTGGTGATGTAATGCAGCTGCTCAGCCATGGAAACCCATTCCATGAAGCTCTCTACGCACTGTTGTTGTTCCAATCTGAACGCCACACAAAGTTTGGAGGTCTGTAGCTATTGACTCTGCAGACAGTTGGTGACTTCTGTGCACTGTGCTCTTCAGCATGCACTGACCCCGCTCTGTCATTTTACGTGGCCTACCACTTCGTGGCTGAGTTGCTATTGTTCCCAGTTGTTTCCACTTTGTTATAATACCACTAGCAGTTGACTGTGGAATATTTAGTACATTTCACGTAACACCTGAATCCAATCACTTGGAGGGGTGTCCCAATACTTTTGGTAATATAGTGTATATGGCCCATCACTTTCTGTATATATGTAAAGGACTAGTGAAGGGGCTGATTGGGCTAAATGGTAAAGTCCAAAAGGACCAAAAGTCAACAAAACGTGCCTAATATATCTAACCTGCTTGTATCATATTGTACATGGTCAACATGCTCTTCTATATACAGTAAATATTACCACTTGCGTTATCAAGTTCATATTTAGAATATTTTTTATTCTGTTTTAATAACTTTCACATGATTACAATTTAGCATTGCCTTCTGAATTTAGTCCATAAAAGTACATTTTGTACACTTGGTACATTTTATAAATAACAGTTGTTTTTATGCTGTTACTCAATCCCCCGGTTTCAGTAAGAATTCATAAACTAGATGTGGAAGTAGCGAATATCTGTGTTCCATAATAATTCACAGAGTCATTGCTGCATGCCCAAACCACTTAGTAGTAATATTTCACTAGGCACGCTGGTAAACACAGATCCTGCACGGGGGAATATGCTAAGCACAATGGGCGCAGACAAAGGAAAATCCCAATCCTGGTACTTACAATGTGCTATTGGTTGGCTAACATCACTTTAACGCTTCACAATAGATTATTGAATATCTAGGATCAGATCAGTGAGTCAGTTCTCTAGATCAACAATATTCATTATTTGTCTTCAGCACTGGTTCTTTCACATTCCTACAGACATCACTTGAATTTATTGATACATACAAGATTTATGTAATAAAGCAGTACAAATAGCAAATCTTATGCTGCAACTGCAGAAATCGAAGCAAGCCACCAGACTGCAGTTCAGTGTATTCAGACTTGTGAAATATGATTTGTGGTGACGGACTTTACACAGGCCTTGACATACTGAACAGAAAAGTATCTATTGTTTGGAGATACTGCCACCTTGTGAATGTATATTATTTACATTTGTCAACTTTCCACAAAGTTAGCCTAAGTTCATTCATTTTTGGAGCATTTTATACTGTACATGTGTTTTTGTGCGTATGTGGCTCATTTTCCGCCATAAGCATTCTGTTTTGGCTAATGAAAACAAGTAACTAGGAGCAGACTTGATACAATAAATGTGTGTTGGCGCATTATCAGATGCTCCCACTGAAGTATATGGGGTCAAAAACGTGCAATCCTGCCCAAAAGAAGCACCAGCACATCACTCAACTAGAATATAATAATACATCTTACAGTTGAGCGTTGTTGCACTTCTGGAAACATGCAAGAAATTACTCAGATGTGAACAGGGGCTAAGAGACAGCTCAGTCAACATAATTAGCCCTTTAGGGCAGGTTCACACAATTTCTGCGATTTTACCGTGATTTTGCTGCGTTCCGGAGCTGGTTTTTTAAAAAGCTTAAAATGGTCTTTCAGGTGCGTTCCATTGCATTTGCATGTGTTTGTATGCTTTTTTGATGTGTTTCAATTAGGGGTGCACTGATATATCGGCCGAAAATGACACTTTTGGCATACTGCCGAAAGTGCCATTTTCCAGCCGATATATCGGCGCATCCTCTTTTTTCTTCCCTCCCCGCTGGGCGCTGCTCTGTGTCCCAGTGGGGAAGAAAACATTAAAATTAAAAACATTTTCGGTTTCGGCCTGAATTTTTTTTTATTTCGGTTTCGTTTCAGTTAAAAAATTTCCATTTCGATGCACCTCTAGTTTCAATGCGTTCCAGTGCATTCCAGACCAGACAAAATGAGACATGCAGTATTTTTCTGGTCTGGTCTGGAACAGACTGCGCTGGTGTGAACAGAGGCCAGAAACAGCATAGGGATACATTAGGATGCATTTAGGGTCCCGAAACAATCTGTTCTGGTCTGGAAATGATCTGGATGTGGTGTGAATGGGCCCTTAATGAAGTTTGAGGGCCCATTCACACCACATCCAAATCATCTCCAGATTAGACAAGATTGTTTCCGGACCCAAAATGCATCCTGATGTATCCCTATGCTATTTCCGGCCTCTGTTCACACCAGCGCAGTTCGTGCCAGACCAGACCAGACCAGACCAGACCACAAAAATACTGCATGTCTCATTTTGGCTGGTCTGGAATGCACTGGATTAGCATCAAAAACGCATACAAACGCACTGGAACGCACCTGAAAGCCCGTTTTAAGCTTTAAAAAAAAAGGATCTTGTGAATAAGCCCCCCTGCCCACACCCCCACAAACAACATCCCAAGGCTTGTGCGGAAGAAGCACGTGTCCCCATCGGCACGTGGACAAGGTGCTTTTCCAGGGGCGACCCTGGAAAAGCACCCTCCCAGTGCCGAGGGCATATTGGATCAAGAGTCTGGTAATGGAATTTTAGGGGGAATTTTAAGACCCCACGTCTTTTCTTCCCAGAGCAAGGGGCTCTGTGAGACTGGGCGGTCAAATTGAACCCCAACCACCAAACCAGACATCTCAACTCTCCCGGATGTTCCGGAAGTCTTCCGCTATAAGATAGTGGCTCCCGGACGCCCATAATAAAAAACATTTTATGCCAGAAAGGTTTACTCTGCTCTAACTAGCAGAGTAAGCCTTTCCCTGCTATCTGTTTTTTGTTTTTTTGACAGCGGAGCTGCTGACCGTTGTCAGAGTAAAAAAAAAAGAGAACATGGGAATGAATAGCAAGGCTGGTTTGGCTATTTCAATTTTATCAATAGCCAATAGCAGGCTGACTATTGTACCCGCCCACTGCTGCTGTCAATCAGCAGACGTGGACCTGAAATTCTTCTGCAAAAGCCAGCCTGCTATTCACTATTGCAAATTGAAATAACCAATAACAGCCTAGCTATTCATTCCCATGCAGTATGTTGTTTTTTTTTTTATTATAACAGCAGGAGCTGTCAGAATACAAAAAAAAGCAGCAGATAGCAAGGAAGCCATTAGCTCCCCTACTATCTGCCATCATTTCAGGGAGGTGCCCTCTTCCACCATCCCCCACAGGGGAGAGGGCACCTACCTTAAATGAGAAGGGCACCTCCCTAAAATTATTTTTTTCAGTTTGGGATGTCTGCCAAGCAAACATGGGGTTTTGGGGTCTGCAGAGCCAGGTCACTGTAAGTAACGGCCTGGGCCAATACATTCTCCAAAAACAGTTAAAAACAATCCTGCATTGGCAGCCATTGCTGACATCACCATAGGGAAATGCTAGTAGTGTGCTTTTCATGCTGATCCATTAACTTTGATATTTTGAGCTACTAACTGAGCTTAAAAGAGAACTATGGGGTAAACTTTGTATCCCATAGTTCTCTTCAGGGTCACGGGAGGACATATACTAACCTTCTCCTGAGACCCGGAGCTCAGTATATTGCGGGCTATAGCTCGCTGTACAGTATACTGGGAGCGCCGCATCTGGCATGTATCCCGACAATACTGTTGAGATCCACCCAGCTAGCTGATTGACAGCGAACTCTATCTATCTACACGCAGAGCCAGTCAGCACTGGGAGGATCGGAGAGGGGAGGGGGGAAATCCCTGCGGGGAGCGGCGACTGACAGTCAGGGAGATGATCGAAAAGTGAGCGAACAACGTTATGCGTTCGCTCACTTCCCGATCTATAGAGCCGACGTGACAGTTTCATTGTCACACGTCGGCTCTAACTATGAGGTTGAGTGAAAATCACTGACCTCGTAGTTCTCCTTTAAGTATGTAGTAGCATCAGTTCTTACTTCAATGGCTACATGACTACAGAATTAGCTTATCCACATCTAAAATAATTTTACACCCCAGCACCATCCATTTCTTCGCTATCAGTTCTTATCTCATCTGAATTTTAGATGGCTTCTAGCAAGGTAAGGATCTTAAGAAGCATTAACCTATAAAAGTTTTTTACGTTGTGTGAAAACTCCCTTTATATATGTGTTAAAATGCTAATTTTATTATGCTTTAGTCTTGAATGTGACAGTTAAAAAGAACAATTCAGTCCAATCAGGTTTATGCCTTGAAATCGTTTAAGAAGTTATAATGCTAAAAAAGCACAAGGTGGCAGTATATCACCAGACCAGGGGCAGCCATCATTCTGCATTGTATTGCACTTTCGTTTATTGAAATACTGATTTTTGTTTCACTCTTTTCTTCGGAATTAGAGATCAAATAGCAGTATAGCATTTTTGTCTGCTAACAGATCCTATATCTCTGGTAACATGGAAACCATGATAAATTTGTTTATACAAACTATGGTTTTGCTTGCGTGCTTTGATTCTACAACTAGTTGTTAATCCTACACTTTAGTGTTTCTGTTACTGTTACAATGCAGGATACTAAAGCAGTTTTATTTAAAAGCGGAGGACCAGGTTGATATTAAAGACAATTTAATGCACATCTGTATTCATTTATAAATTAGTACATTTATTTGTATTATTGCAAACAGTGTAAGTACCTTAATTTGACTTAGTATCAGGTTCTTGTAATCCCCTAAACTGCAGCAATACAGACTAAGAGTGGAAGAGGCAGGGCAGGGAGACAATTAAATACGTTGCATGCAAATGTGTTGACAAGGAACATGCTGATTTAAGGAGAGAGGAGAGTGAGTAGAGGGATGACCTCATTAGTCTGCTACCTATTGCTCTTTCCTTGTCCAGTCAGAAGACTGGGGGTGGATAGTACAGTCTTTTCTCCTCTGGTTGCAGCTAGTGGCAGTCTTTATTCCCAGACAGCACTGGCTCAAGTAATGATCTGCAAGTGTCTTTCTGTCCAGCAGTATGTGTCCAGCAGTGTGAGCCTAGGCCAATGGGATGACATGTTCCCACGGCTGACATCCCAACACTCTGGGATTCTCCCGATAAAAGACAGCGGCTCCCTGACGCCTGGGAGAGAAACATTTTATCACGGAAAGGTTTACTCTGCTCTATCTAGCAGACTTAATCTTTCTGGGATACCTGGTGGTTCTACTCCCCAAGCTAGTCTACGTCACTTCTCGGTGGTCACTGTCAGAATCTGCTGATTCCTCTGCTATCGGTTGCTATCGGCCGCTGTCAGAATAAAAGAAAAACCAACCAGCAGAGGAATGAATAGCTAGGCTGCTATTGGCCATTTCAAATTTCAATCAGCAGAGGTAGACCTAAAGTTCTCCTTTAGTCATAATTTTGATGCTGTCTGTGTCCCTGTTTGAAGGTTTCCACTTCCTCCTTACTTTCAGTCATCAGTAGGGCACGAAGTGAGGGGCAAATTACATAGTTTTCACTAGAGGAGGCAGGAAGAAATCTCCCAGTATGAATACCGGTCCTAGTGACAGCTGATTAAGGTGGAATTTTCCCTATTTTAGGTAGATTTCCTCTTATAAACAAAAGTGACATGGTAACTGCTACAGATGGAGGTACCAAGGATACAAGGATATGCAAGGCATTGTCATCCATCGCAGGAACCCCAAGTTGCCCAGTACTGATAGAGGTAATACCTGTAAACTCCACGCACATGCTAATATCCCACCGCTGCCACCAGATGTGACGGACACTGGCACAGTGGCTTGCTAACCAGAACAAGATAATTGTTGGTGGGGGAGGAATGAAGAGATAATTTGCCTTGGGTAGGTAAAATAGAGTCTCTGGAAACAATAGGGTGAAGGACACACAGAGGTGCACAGCACCAAGAGCCTCTGGAAGAACTGGGGTGCTGGACACATAGAAAGACAAGAGTGCAAGAGTCTATGGGTGCTGAGATTGTTGGAGACACTGGAGTCACAGGAGAGCACCACTGCAGGCACAGGGGTGTAGGGATCGCTAGTGACACAGAGGTCTCTAAGATGCTCAGGAATAACACTGGAATGCTCAGCGATACTGGAATTAGGAACTCAAACTAAAACTAGGAACATTACTCAGAATACTGATTCACTTGGAACCGGGGCCTATGGCTAGAGAAGCAAACTATTGCTCAGGCAAGCAATGTGAGGTTCTGAGCACAGTTTAAATAGTGGTGCTGACTAACGTGCTGGATAGGGACTAGCTGAGAATCTGCTATATTAATCAGAAGGTGCGGTAGGGCAACAACTTAAAGTGACATTAAACCCTCAGATTTTTTAACATAAAACAATACTGTAATGTGCACCTTACTCTTCATGCTCTGCAGAACTTCTGTTTTGCAGCAGACTGCCTTGTCTCAGGAATGGATACACGGTGTCTGTGTATACATTTCTATAGGCTTGTAACCTGAGCCAGCACTACAGGAAGAGGCCCTGAGCTGAAAAGGGAAGTTCTCCCCAAGCATGAGAAGACATGAGGATTTAAAAGGAAGAGCAGCAAAGAGAAGGGAAACAACCATGGATTACAGTAAGGCACACATTACAGTATTGGTTTATGTTAAAAAATCTGAGGGTTTAATTTCACTTTAAGCTACCAAATCAGAGCAACATCAAGGCAGGAAAAGACTACATGTGCAGCCGGTGTGGCTGCCCCAGGGCCCAAGGCTGGGGAGGGGCCCACTGAGGTCCAGACTCTGGGTGCCCATTGGAGGTGGCATGGTGCTTTAAATTTCTTAAATGTATTTGGCTGCACTAAGGTCCAGCGCTTGCTGGGGACATCATGACTCCCCACACAGCTGCTTCACTGGCCCGCACAGCTCGTCCACCGACCTGTACTTTGTGCTGCACTGGCCCGCACAGCTCATCCACCAGCCCTCTCATCTCACAATTTTTCTGCCGCCCGCACATTTGCCCTTGCTGCCCTGGTGAGAACCTCCGCATCTGCCCCTGCCACCCTGGTGAGACCCTCCTCAACTGCTCCTGCTGCCCTGGTGAGACCTTCAACATCTGCTCCTGCTGCTCTGATGAGACCCTCCACATCTGCCCTGATGAGACCCTCTATCTGAGATATCAGGCTGGCACCTCGGAACAGCACAGAGTATGTACCAAATTCATATACTATTCTGCATTGCTGTATAATGTATTGCTGGGATTTGTAGTCCCTCTATAGCCAGTGCCATTCTGCAATAGTGTGTAAGCTCCTCTGTACAGAGACTGATGTGACTGGCTCAGTGTTCTCTGTACAGCATACAGTACGGTATATGCTAGAGCTATATAAATTGTATACAAATAATATTGTGTGACTTTGGGGGGGACATTAAAGTGTAAGCTCCTTTGGTGCAGAGACCACCGGGGGGGGGGGGCAGTGAGATCCAGTCCCAGCCCCCAAACTTCCCCTTGGAAGCGGTAAAATTACCAGTTACTTTTGCTCCTTAGGTCCGCCACTGATGCTATGGGGGTGATTTACTAACCTAAACACACGCACGCACCAGGTGCGTGTGATTTTCACACAGCAAAACGTATTTATCAACCAAAAAGTCTCTAAAAGCATATTTCCACTAATGCCATATATGGAAAAATCATGCACATGATGCATATATAATGCTGCTTCACAGTTTAGACAAAAATGGTTAGCTCA
Source organism: Nanorana parkeri (assembly GCF_000935625.1). Taxonomy (NCBI): domain Eukaryota; kingdom Metazoa; phylum Chordata; class Amphibia; order Anura; family Dicroglossidae; genus Nanorana; species Nanorana parkeri. The sequence continues at coordinate 683,726 of NW_017306930.1, forward strand.
TGCATTTACATTCCTGCATTCATCAACGCAAGCAACACAATGTAGAGCTAATTTACACAACATCACCTTGCAATTCAATGCTTGGCTTTGCACAACACACCTGCTGGGTGTGTACACATTACAAAGGTGTTTAGATTCCACCCATAGATCATGCTGGGAGGGAACACACTACAGAGGTGTATACATGTTTGTGGTGTGTTTATAAGGTTAGTAAATCAACCCCACTGTGTTATTTAAAGCAAATGTCACAGTATTAGTAGAGAAGTGTTTTTTCACTTTGTAATTGTTGGAAGTGCTACACTATTATTTGTGTTTTAGGTATGTGCTACTTAACCTCTTGCCGTCCGCCCGTAGTAAAAAAACGGACGGACGGCACTGCAGCATCTGCGGGTTGCCGTCTCCAGACGGCAATTTTTTTCTGCTCGCGCGCGCCCCCTAGCGGGCACGCACGGGCAGAAAAGACCCGCTAAATGCACACACCCGTTACCGGGTGTTTCACATATAGGCGATCGGCGGGTCCATAGC
>NW_017306930.1:684487-723341 GCF_000935625.1 Nanorana parkeri
CAGTGAGAGCAATCATTTTAGGGCCATCAATCACTGATAACACTAAACTGATGAGCGGTAACAGCTTTTAAAGCGTCGCCTAGGGCCAATTTTGGGTATTATCGTTTTTTGAGGTTTCGCGCGCGCACGCAATTTTAAGGCTTGACATGTTTAGTGTCTTTTTACCCGACGTGACCCCATCTTTTATATTTTACCAAAAAATTGGGTAATAATAAATGTTTTATCATTTAATATAGGGGAAACTGTTTTTTTTTTTTAATTTCGGTAATTTTTCCTTAATATAGTAAAAAAATAAAACCCCCAGTGGTGAATAAATACCACCAAAAGAAAGCTCTATCTGTCCCCAAAAAAGGGTATAAAATTCATTTCAGTACAGCGCTGCATGACGGAATAAATGTCAGTCAAAGTACCGCAGCGCTGAATACTGAAAAATGGCCTGGATGGGAAGGGGGTTTAACACCGCGGATGTCAACTGGTTAATGAGGGCACTCCCTAATATTACCCCTCAAGCCCCCCGAGTGTATTTTAAGAGGCAAAAAGGTATCATTACAGCAGTGACATGCAGCACATTTTTTGCTGGGTGAGGCATTCTCCCTGGCGGCCTCAGCCCCGCCCTCAGCCCACTGACGCCCCGCCAACCCACTCACTCGCTATGTGTGTAGCAGGGAGGGAGGAGGAAGGGAGGAGACAGGGAAGAGCTTCCCTTCCCTCACTTCCTTGTCACTGGTGAGGCATCGAGATAGATGTCTTCAGTGGGTTGTTTTTTTCTTTTCTTTGATTGGACAGTTTGGACCAATGGATTTTGCCAAGTTTGGACCAATGGCGCTTTGCCATTGGTCCAAACCATCCACAGAGCTCAAGCCTCTAACATAGAGTAGAGGCTGTTGCAACTCTTGCCTCACTATGTTAGGTTACACAGGCAGTGAGGAAGCCCTCTGCTGTGTAACCTAACTTAGCTGTCAAAAGCCGTCAAAAGTGCAGCACCGCCTGTATTTAACAGGCAGCACTCCGTGCATGACTGCGGGGATTCTTTCCCTGCTCTGTAACCTGTTACATGCCATTCTGAATAGAGAAAAATCTGTCAGCTTCAGACTTGAAGCTGATAGTTTTTTCCTCCATAACACTAGGTGAGGCTCTGCCTCACCTGCCTCCCCTGACCCGTACGTCCCTGCATTACAGTTATTAATTTTGACCGAGTTGTACTTTTTTTTATATATATAAAAGAAATGGCAAGCAGCCCTGGATATTTCATATTTCATGTATGCTGGTGCATCATCATGCTTTCATTGTGAATTTGCTTAATAGCTGAAATTCAAAATCACAAGCTAAACATACTGCAGAGAAATGACAGCTGAATCAGCCAGGATCTCATTAATAAAGAACTTCTATGTATTTGCAAAACTGGAAACACTGGGGACTCTTGTTCTGAGTGTCAAAAGTAACTTATGTCAGCTTCAAGACACTGTCCTCTTATTTATTACTCAAAACACAAAGTACTGTGCTTTGATCATCTGACCATGACAAAACTATGTTTATAGCCATGAGTACTGATGCCCTGAATTCCCATGATGACTAAGAATAACTATTTTTAACAACAAAAACATATTTATTATCCAAAATATTTATATGAAGAACCAAGGTTCCCAACATCCAAGAAGTATTTTGGCATTTGTAATGTTTTGAATTGTATTTTTCAGCCAAAGTCCATGGAATTTTAATGTGATGCTTAAAGTCACATTTAACCAACTGTGAAATATATATTATATATGGTATGTTTTACTGCATTGTGGATGATGTGCTGTAGCAATGAGGTGAGGTTGTCTACCTGCTTTTTGCATGGCACTTTTGTACCCTTCCAAGAGGGTATATAAGAGCATAGTCATCCGACTGAAAGAGTAAATTAAGAATTAACAGAATACAAAATATGTGCCAAAGATATGAGGCCACATGCTTGTATGATGGGTTAAAGATTGTAAAGTTTCAAGGTGATGCAATATCCCTTCACTGCTTTACTGACCTGTAAATATATATATATTTTGATTGTGTTATACATACTATTTGAACTCTACTGAAAGATTAGCTATTGACATTTAAACAATGTAATGTCTTTATTGATTATAGTAAAAATGTACGTTATTATCCAGGTAGATGTTTCCCAGGCTTTTAATTTGCTGTAAAGTTTGTTGTTTATGGGACTCAATAGCTCAAGCTAACATTAAATACACAAAAGGAAGGGCCATTAGAATGAACTCATCCTTTATTGGATGGCTCAATCTAAAATTTTAGTGAGACGAAGTGAGACACATGTCGGGCAGGTACTAATGCCCTGTCTAGCTAGTCCATAGTTTGCTGGGAATGTATGAAATGTTTATTTGAAAAAAAAAATATTGTATATAGATATTGAAAAAGAATATAAAACAATTTAATTATACATGAATTTAAAAAAAAAAGTGGAATTGACCAAAAAATATTATACAATACTTTGCCTGGGCTAGGCAAATGACAGGTTTGCTTGATAGCAAGCTCCATTATTTCATAATTCCCCACCATCACCATCCCCATCTCAACGCTGTAAAATTTCTGTTCAAGTTTCAAATTTCACAAAGTTAAAATTTACTCCTCCTACTTCCATGTGACGGTGTTCTGGCCTTGCAATTGGTCACTCAGTAACTAAGCATGGCACTTTGTAAATCAAATATAAACCTTCTGTGGTAAAGATTCAATTTTATTGAGACTCTTAGGGCATATGAATCCAATGTGTTTTAGAGGTTCAAAGGGTCCCCCTTCATCAGGACTACAAAAAACACCTAAAAGATTATGATCAGTTTACGGTATATTATTGACTGGTATTGTAGACCGATGGTAATACTGTGTTATTTGTCTGAATAGAATTGAATCTGACCCTTATATGTTCTGCTTTTGGCCCTTTCCTCCCTGCACACCCAGTTCTGCAAACGGGGCCAGATCTCCCACAAGGGCACCTTCGGGCTAGCAGGGCTAAATGTAGAGCGGGGAAGCCGTTTTCCTACAAGTGATCCTGGCGATTCTACCGAGATCACTTGTATTATGCCTGCTGGTCTGTGTGTGTGTCCCCTCCCCGCCACCACCACCAGCCTCTCTGTTTGTCCTGGTGACCATTATAAGTGAAAGAAAATCCGAAATTTGGTTTGCCATCAGAGCAGAATTAGATGGGAAATCTTCCAATGTGGACATGAGTTACGAGTTCTGGTGACCCCAGGGATTTCTCTCTCTTTGGAGGGTTTTCCTCTCACTTCCTGTTATGGCTATCAGACAGGAAGTGAACGGAAATCTCCCCAATTGGACACAGATTACAAAAAAAATCTATCAGGGGTTATAACACTCCCTTACTCTATACAAAATTAAAAAAAGGTTTTGGCTTCAGTTTTACTTTAATTAATTTTAGCAAATCAAGACCGATGGACCTCCAAAGCAATCAGCAATGCATCAAACTTTAGACAAGCATTACGCAACCTTTTTTAAATTATGGCAACCTTTAAAAAGTATACAAAATCTCGAGCCACACCAGTCTAAAATGTAAAAAGTGTGAATCTAAAAATTTTAAAAACGACATGTGGCCCCTCCAAAATCCATACCAAAACCCTATCTGAGATAGGAGTCTGTTTTTAAATTTCAAGGGGGGGATCCCACGCACAAACACACAAAAGTTGAGTTCCCCCATAACATCAGAGTCCCTCCTTCACATTAGGAGCCTTCTTCATATTAGAGTCCCCCTTTCACATTAGGAACCTCCTTCACATCAGAAGCCACCTATTTTAACATCAGAGTCCCCCTCAGACTAGAAGTCCCCCTTAGCTCCCTTCACATCAGAGTCCCCTCCTTTTACATTGGAGTCCCCCTTCACATCAGAATCTCCCTTCATATCAGAAGCTCCTTTCACATCAGAACCCTCTCCTTTCACATCAGAGTCCCCCTCTTCCAAATAAGAAGTCCCCTTTCACACCAGAGTCCCCCAAACTTCACATCAAAGTTCATATGAGAAAAATGTCTGCCTTTTTGAGCCACCCCTGAGGAAGCAAAAAGGCACCCTACGGCACCCTGGTTGAGAGAGGCTGCTTTAGACAATAGTTGTGTAATCAAGATAAGGGCCAATGATGGGTAATGCAGCAGGATACATTCCTTTGTGGCAGGTTTGTCAGGTGGCTTGTTACTGCTATGGGTGAATGCCTGCATCATTAACAATACTTGTCTGGAACTGAACTTCTCTATTGTTGTAAACATTTGCCAGAATACTGGAAATGCTTGCTAACAGCTTGTTTACAAATGTATGTATAACTGATCTTTTTTTTTTTTAGTTGTTGATAGAATGTGGAAGGACTAGGACACCCCATCAAAGTTTCATTGCTTTAAGTGTCCCAACTGGGGAAATTCACCTGTCTGTACTGGTAATCATTGTTACCCAAAACATAATGTGATGGGGAATAGATGCCCCCCTTTATCAAGACTTTGAACATGCACTGCGCCTTATCTCCTGGGTACATGTAAGAATGTTTTTTTAATTTGTCATATTAAAGGTTGTTTTTATTGGGGCAAGATCATTACGCTCTCTCTTGTTTTCAGTTTTGTCCTGTTTAAGTTTTGCGTTCATTCCTTGTGCTGCACTAGAGAGAGCTGGAGGATTGTTTATTGCATGCCTTAAAATGTGTTTCCACTGTTGCAATCAATTGGGATAACATCTACTTTATATTTGTAATATGTTCTCAATAACATTGCATAAATAATATTTAAAAATTGGTGCCTGCATTTTTACTTGCTTATAAATCCTATCTAGGTCCCATATGTAATGTTAAGGAGGGGGCTGTGGGAAGTTATGTTTACTCTAGTTAACCCTGCCTGTACTGATCTGACAGATTTCATTATCAGTTGCAAACTAGATTTGAACACTGTGTGTCGTAATAAATTGTTAAAGACTTGGAAGCATTGTATGTTGAGGAGAGGAAGATCACTCTGTCCCTCAGATTGTCCCTCTAGTTTCACTTTCAAAATGCTCCCTTCACATTAGTAGCCTGGAATGTGCACACATGCCTTCACCAAAGAACCATCTGAAATATTGTTTTGTATTTATTTTCAGGTATGCTTGTGTTATGAGTGACCACATAACACATATCTAACGGGGTCATCTCAAACTTGACTGCAAGAGTGGAAATACACTTTAAAGTAGTATTAAACTCTCAAACTGTTTTAAATAACGAAAACAAATCGACATTGCCCAGCAAAATATTTCTTTACATTTTTGCCCAAACACTTACAGTCATCATGTTTCAAAACAGCTGGCCCCAACTCTCTCCGCTCGGCTTCCCTGAACCTCCTGCCCAGTACAAGATCACAAGGGACAGCACAGACTACAGCAGCCGTCCATCATCTAGCATGGAGGAGGTTAGAAGGACAAGAGAGAATGGAGGAAGGAGGAAGAAGGAAGAGCAGGGAGTTGGGGAGAATGACTTGTCCTGCTGTGCCTGTGTGTTTGTGGAGACACACAAAGCTTACTAGCACACACAAGAGTGGCTCCATAGGACCCTGCAGGAGAAAGGAGACACACAAAAAGAGAATATCAGGGCCAGTGCTCAGGGGACCCGCTGATTCTACGGGGAGATAAAACTTTTAAACATCAAGAAGTGTAATCTATTGTTAGTGATTTATTCAGCATTTGAAATAGCTTACAAACCGTTTAACTTTAACATCACTTAAGGCTCTGTTCATACCTAGGCGTATCGAATATGTGCGTTGGTAGCGCGTTTGGTGACACGCGTTTTTACAGCGATCCGCCGTAAAAAAAAAGCGCGACAAACGCGTGTTTCCCAGGGCTACTTCGGGCTACAATGGAAACGCGCAACAAAAACGCCGCAAAGAAGCTCATGTACCTTTTCAGGCGTAGGCCGTTTTGTAGCGCGTTCAGACGGGCTGAAATACGGCAAGGTGTGAACCATACCCATAGAAAACAATGGGATTTTCATGTTTGAGCGTTTTGTAGAGCGTTCGTAGAGCGTTGAACGTGCTACAAAACGTACAGGTGTGAACCAGGCCTTAAGGAAGACTATGTTTAACTCTTTTGTGGACTCTGCCTAATCTACACTGCACAGTGCAGATGGGAGGTTATTTTTCTGGGGGTTTTTTGGTGAGCAAACAATAAACTCGATGGGGGTTTTACCAACTCCTGCTCTATCTAAAACTGAAAAAGTTGTGGCTATACATGCATTTTGTTTCACTCTTCTCTGGTGTTCAAGTTGGATGCTTGCTTAAACCTGCAATATTGAACATAAAGTTAATTTGGCAGTCAGCCTCCATTTTCATCTTTTATAAAACACAGAGAAATGAAAGTTCTAGGTTTGCTGCTTATCACAGATATGTTTCTAAATCTTCTGACATGACAAGTGTGGTGGACTGGTTTTCTACATTCTGAAAGCCATAATGCTGGAAGAAACCTTTTTGTTTAAAACTCAAGTAACCACTAGGGAAAGTTGAAAAAGATAAGCACTTCTCTTTCCACTGTAACCGTTCTTTGCTTTGTGCCCAGATTTTAGAGTTGCTATATATTATGTATGCAAATGTCATATTGTGGTCCTTTACCACATACACGCTGCACTAATGCTAACCACTGAAACTCTCTATATGTAGACTAGTAATATGAATGGCAGAGCAAAGTGACGCCCATTGCTTTTCACTCTGAAGTATACTTCACCTCAAAAACATTTACCGAGTTCTTTTCTGTTTTCCTGTAAGGTTAGTTGTAGGTGTATGTGCAGTACACAACCATACATTGAAGGGCTGGGGATGGGGAAATGGAACAAATGTGTAACAAGAACACTTGTTTTTTTATTTATGTTGACATGGACCATGTTTTGTCATTTTCCAAATAAAAAGGAAGGTCAACAATTACCCATCAGTCATGAAAAACATACCATAGCTTTAAAATAGATCTAAACTCTAGCTGAATGACATTTAGTTTACTAAACCACTGTTCATCAAAAACAATTGTCAATTTATTTTCTTTCATAAAGTACTGTTGTTTTTATCATCCTTTGTTGCATCTCAGTGCTGCTGATCTCCTGAAGCCTCTTTCAACTACTTCCTGTCTACATGCACCCAATCCTGTGTCATTGCTCAGGCTGGGATTCCTGATAGTGGCACACTGTGTAGTCATAGGTCTCTGTAACAGGGTGAATACCCTGAGCTATAAGAAGATTAAAAACAGCTTTTGAAATTACATTTACAAGTAAAGCACATATAAGATGTTAGCGATTGGGTGTAGATCGGGGTGGGCAATTCCGCCCTCCAGCTGTGCTTTAACTACAACTCCCAGCATGCCTCTGGGAGTCAAGCCCGTAAGTGTCAGTCTTTCAATGCCTCATGGGGTATGTAGTTCCACAACAGCTGGAGGGCCGGAGTTGCCCCCCTCTGGTATAGATCTACTTTAAAATCATGGTCATGTCATAAATGAGAAATAAAATCATGTTAATGTCATTTCAAATTCATTTTTAAATATTTTTTAATCTCTAGCTTTTATTAAAATTGGAACTGGTGCTTATACCTGGTCAGCCATGAAGTTCCTTGCTCAGCCGTTTCCTGTTATAGGGTGTCAAGGCTCTGGCTGTTTAGGGTTGCCACCTGTCCGGGTTTTGAATGCTGTGTCCGTGTTTCATGGCAGCTGAGACCCGGACACATGATGTCAGGCAGACAGGGGCAACCAAAATTAGGATAGGGGATACTGGCCTCCCCCCACTGAAAATAGTCTTGACTGTGATACATATGAATGGGTGGCGCTATTTACATATGAATACGCCGCAAGTTATTCTCCCCAAAAAATTTCCGTGCGTCGCTAGGGTGTTCTGGTTGCGCTGAAAGAATAGGTGGCAACCCTATGGCTGTTATTTGTGTTCCTGAGTTGCCACCCTGACACATTAGCTTCCTATGGAGGCTATAAGTAGTCACTAAACACATTATGCAATCATGACCCACTGTCACCATCAGGAAACCAGCCTGCAGAAATGCTTTGCAGCCATGAGAGTGAATGTAGAAAGGAAGTGGATTCAAAGAGGCTGCAGAAGCACTGAGGTGCAACAAAGGATTAAAAAAGGTGGAAACATATGCACAGCATGCTTGCAAATCATGGCCGCACCCTCTAGTGTGCCCTCCTCTTTGTCGCTTTGTTGCCACAACTGACATCTTCTGCCGGTCTTAATTTAGCTCTGCCATTAAAAACCACTGATGGTGTAACTCCTGAGCATTAATACTAGAGGTAGTGTCTTAAAAATGCCAGGAATTAACCATGGGTGTACACTGCACTGTACATGCAAACAGGAAAATTCTAGAAGCAAGAGGACAGTTTTTTGACAGAAGAGACTTTGTATGTCTTCTTTGGCCAAACACTCTAATGCCTAGGTCCTGACACTCCTCAGAACTAAGGACTTTCCTATTTCATATGGAAGAGGGATATGCATTGCATCCTTACAGATGCACATGATGCAAAATCTATCGCTCAGTACTTAGGAACATTAAACTCCTAACTAGATGGTACAGCTGTCCGTATACCTCACATATTGCTCTCCACAATTTCAGATAAGTATTAGAGATGGGGATGTTCAGATACCAGTGCCGATACTTGGCATTTTCATGAGCACTACCAGGGTCACAGTGGTTGGAGCTGCATTTGGGCCCTGGTGAGCATGTCACAGCACCGCACAGCACAGCAGCCCAGGCTGATGATCCCTCTCCAGTTCTTGTAAAGTAGGGAGACTGGGTGGACCTTAAAAAAGAAAAAAAGAATTAAAAGTGTGTGTGTGGAGTGTGTAAGTGTGAATGTCTGTGAGTGTGTTAGATTGTGTCTGTGTATGTATGCCAGTGTTTTTGAGGGCCCGTTCACTCTAGTACAGTGCGTTAAAATATACCAAGCAATTGCACCTAACGTGCATTCTGGTGTGGGAGGTGTGTTGCGTTGCCATTCATTTGAATGGTTCCATAAATGCACCTCCCATCCACATTTTGTACACCCGCACCCTAAGGCCGTACGTTCCATTGCAGTGGGACTTGGATCGCGACTTAATGGCCAAGGACAAATGCGGGTCCTGAGGTTACACAGGTTGAGAACCACTGCTTTAACTGACTTCCTGTGTATTTAATAGACCTTGTGGTGACAGGGTTTCTTTAAAGTTATTCCTAGTAATACATAAAGTGACACGGGAGACAAAAACCAAGCGAAACATGAATGCTGCTGGAACCATATGACAAAGATAAATATGGAACTTCAGTATCTTACATTCTACTAAGGTAAACAGATATGGTCTTCAGCCATCATAAAACATACCAGTGTTCATCTGATTCTGACTCTAGGTTTAGCATGTGATTCAATATACACTATATTGCCAAAAATATTGGAGTACCTCTCCAAATCATTGGATTCAGGTATTCCAATCCCCTCCATGGCCACAGGTGTATAAAATCAAGCACCTAGGCATGCAGACTGCTTCTACAAACGTTTGTGAAAGAATAGGTCACTCTTAGGAGCTCAGTGGATTCAAGCGTGGTACCGTGATAGGTTGCCACCTGTGCAATAAGTCCATCCGTGAAATGTCCTTGCTACTAAATATTCCAAGGTCAACTGGTAGTGGTATTATAACAAAGTGGAAGCAACTGGGAACAACAGCAACTCAGCCACAAAGTGGTGGGCCACGTAAAATGACAGAGCAGGGTAGCACATGCTGAAGCGCACAGTGCGCAGAAGTCACCAACTGTCTGCAGAGTCAATAGTTACAGACCTCCAAACTTTGTGTGGCCTGCAGATTGGCACAACAACAGTGCGTAGAGAGCTTCATGAAATGGGTTTCCATGGCCGAGTAGCTGCATCCAAGCCTTACATCACCAAGTGCACTGCAAAGCGTCAGATGCAGTGGTGTAAAGCATGCCGCCACTTGACTCTAGAGAAGTGGAGACGTGTTTTCTGGAGTGACAAATCACACTTCCCTATCTGGCAATCCAATAGACGTGTCTGGGTTTAGCGGTTGCCAGGAGAACGGTACTTGCCTGACTGCATTGTGCCAAGTGTAAAGTTTGGTGGAGAGGGGATTATGTTGTGGGGTTGTTTTTCAAGGGTTGGGCTTGGCCCCTTAGTGCCAGTAAAGGGAACTCTTAAGGCATCAGCATACCAGGACATTTTGGACAATTTCCTGCTCCCAAAAATGAGGGAAGTTTGGGGATGGCCCCTTCCTGTTCCAACTTGACTGCGCACCAGTGCACAACGCAAGGTGAGCGAGTTTGGGGTGGAGGAACTTGACTGGCCTGCACAGAGTCCTGATCTCAACCCGATAGAACACCTTTGGGATGAATTAGTGCGGAGACTGCCAGCCAGGCCTTCTCATCCAACATCAGTACCTGACCTCACAATTGCTCTTCTGGAACAATGGTCAAACATGGAAAAGCAAGCGACATTCAAACCAAGCAAACCTATGATATTACTAAAATTAAAACGAACACTCTCCAAGTGGCAAGAAATGGCCGCTGCATTTTTTATTGGTTTACTCAATATATTACAATATTTAAAATATATATACATAAATAAATAGCATAACTTCCATTACATAACTAGTGCTTGGCTAGAAAGGCCCAAGCACACCAATAATAATGAACATTTGTCAACATCTTTTAAAATGTCCCCCTCAGGGAGGTGACGGACCACATAAACAATGCCGCAACAGAAATGTCTCGAAACGTATATAGGGTGGGAGGGCGGGGAGCTCCTCTGGATGTCAGCTGGAGAAAGGTGAGAAGGTCACAACGGTCTGTGTTTTTATAAGCCTCTTCAGCCAATCAGAGGCTGTTGCCGCAAGCAGCTTTTCCCGCCTAGACTAAGGTAAGTCTGCCTGGATATTGCCATAACAAATCCTGTTGGGAGAGAGCAAAAAGAGCGGGAAAACAGCAGAAGAAGAAGAAAGGGGGGAGAAAAGAGAACAAAATGGTCGCTGCATTTCCATCAGGGGGGAATCACTAAGTCGTTTATTTTCCCCTGGCATTCCCATAAACACACTCCTAAACCTCGTGGATAGCCTTCCCAGAAGAGTTGAAGCTGTTATAGCGGCAAAGGGTGGGCCAACTCAATATTGAACCCTACGGACTAAGACTGGGCCGCCATTAGAGTTCATGTGTGTGTAAAGGCAGGCGTCCCAATACTTTTGGCAATATAGTGTATGTTGTGTTTTCTTAATGCACAGATCAAAGCAGCAATTTCTGGTGCCCACCCCCCTCATGGCAGAGCCGGCATCACAAGACACTAAGTAGCAGCTTTCCTTATGAGATTGGGCATGATCCAAATAAAATCATGACGCTCAGTGTAAACAGAAGCTGCCACCTTGCTTCATCTCCATGACGACAAGACGGTTCAGTACAAGTCAGGGAGGGGTGAGAGACACTGAAGGAAACAACACAGCAGAATACATTTCATACAAAACCTTCAGTAGAATTAGGGAATTCATTCTATTTATAACATAGTAGTCGGCAGAAGGGTGGAAGTTACTATAACACCTTCATTTACAGCTTTGTCTTCATGTGACAACTGACTGGGGCCATCCTTGAACAGTGGGAACACTTACAAGAAATGACATTGTTTAGCAGGGCAGGATAATGTAAATGGTTTAATCTAGTCTACACTTCCATTCGATCTAGTGTACACTTACATTCCAATTAGTGAACATGAACATTTGATCTAGTGTACACTGACATTTGAACTAGTGTATACTTACATTTGATCTAGTGTACATGAACATTTGGCCTCAAAATTTCCACTCGCCCCCTCGCAATTGGCAGTTAAAATTGCGGGTGGGGGCAGTGGAATGTCAGCGATGGGGTGCGCTGCCGGCGGGACCAGGGATGGGACACTACCGCCTCAGCGATTGCTCGCTTCTGTTCTCTCTTCTCTTTCTTGATTGCTGCAGCTACAGAGCAGCCGAGAAGGAGAAGAGAGAACAGAAGCGAACGGTCCCATCCAGAGCGGGCACTATCGCTCTGCGATCCCTCTCTCTCTCCCTCCCGGCCGCTTCAGCTCCACAAAGCGGGCACTCAGAGAGGCGGCTCTGATCACACCTTTTATCGCTCCCTCTTATCTCCTCCAGGCCGCTCTGAAGCTGCAGCGGCCAGGAGAAGAGAGAGGGAACGCTGACAGGTGTGATCAGAGCCGCCTCTCTGAGTGCTCGCTTCGTCGAAGGGAAGCTGCAGCGGTCTGGAGGAGAGAGAGGGATCGCTCAGCAGTGTCATTAGAGCAGTATTAAAGAGCCCCCCCTCCCTGTCCACATCTTTTGGACGTTATTAATCTGAGTTGCCCCACTCAGTATGCCCCCCGCTTGTGGCCATATTGAGTGGGGCACTCATATTAATAACGTGCTGGATTAGTCTGACCCATGGGCGGACTGGGGCCGGGGGGCAGGATGGCAATTGCCCCCCGGGCCTCTCTGATGCCATCGCGAATGGCCGCTGCCACCTGCACCCGGCACTCTTTAATACGGCTCTGACTTTAAGACTGTGGCGGCGCGGAGAAGAGAACAAGAAGCTTGACTGCCATCTTCTGTGCCTGCTTCAATTGGGCTCCTCGGCGGCCACAGCAGTTTCCTCCGTCCACCTCAGCTGCCATTGGTGGGAGAGGAAGACTGCCGAACTGCAGTTGGCCGGCTTCTGCTGCACAGGAGAGAGAGCCAGCTGGACATGTAGGAAACCTCGCTGCTCCCCCACCATCAGCAGGAGAAGAAGAGGTCAAAGCAACTGTAAGTTCCTGTACTTTCTTTGTGACCTCTGCACTGCGTTACATACTGACCGCTGACCTTTGTACTATGTACTGACCTCTGTACTGTCCGTCACACCCGGACCTCTGTACTGTGTATCACACCCTGACCTCTGTACTGTGTGTCCCACCCCTGACCTCTGCACTGCGCGTCACATTGCTGACCTCTGCACTGCGCGTCACATTGCTGACCTCTCCACTGCGCGTCACATTGCTGACCTCTCCACTGCGCGTCACATTGCTGACCTCTCCACTGCGCGTCACATTGCTGACCTCTCCACTGCGCGTCACATTGCTGACCTCTCCACTGCGCGTCACATTGCTGACCTCTCCACTGCGCGTCACATTGCTGACCTCTGCACTGCGCGTCACACAGCTGGCCTCTGTATTCTGCATTGCACCACTGACTTCTGTACTGTGCGTTGTTACTGATCTTTGTACTCTGCGTCACACCGCTGGCCTGGCGGAGTTAAGGCCGGGGCAGGGTAGGGGTTAGGTGGGGCAACTGATGGCGAGTAACTTTTAAAGGCCTAGCTAGTAGCTTAGGACTTTAAATTTTGAGCCCTGGTCTAGTGTACACGGTCATTTGATCTAGTGTATACCTACATTTGATCTCGTATACCTGGACATTCGATCTGGTGTACATGGGCATTCAATCTGGTGTATACGAACATTTGATCTAGACGGACATTCCATTTAGAGTACACAGATATTCAATCTAGCGTACATGGACATTTGATCTAGTGTACATGGACAATTGATCTAGTGTATATGGACATTTGATTTAGTATAAACGGACATTCGAGCTAGTGTACACAGGCAGGCTGTCACAGCGATCACATGATCAGAAGCCCACGCCTGGCTCCTGTCATTAATAACTTTTTAAACTAGTAAGGCAATTAGTGAAAAAAGACCCATCATTGCAAATCAGACTTCCTCCCATTTATTGAAGTATTTATGCCCCTGTTACATTAATCCTGGGCAGCCAAGGAAGACAGTTTTGTAAAGGTGTACAACAGGTGTTCTCTCCAAAGCACACACAATGAAGAGGTGGTCAGGGGCAGGTTTTATATTGTGGCAGTGACAGTGTGGGAGGAATTTCTGAATGTAGCTGCAGGTTTATAGATAATCTATCATACTGCTTCACTTTAGCATTGCCTTGCTGTGCCAAAGAATTGATCAATATTTTCCATTGTGCGCAAGCCAAGAAATATCACATCTAAGCAAATACTCTTCTCTAGGGCATGTCCGGACCAGAACAGCACCTGAAATGCATCCCAATGTACTCCTATGGTATTTCTGGTCTCTGTTCACACCAGTGTAGTCCGTTCCGGTGGAGGAGGGGAATGCCGCATTAACTATTTTTTTCTGGTCAAAAGGTATGTAAAAAATGCATGAAAACACACTGGAGGGAATTGATCAATACTGCAGCAGACAAAAACGGGAGCAGCTGTGCATGGTAACCAATCAGCTTCTCCCTTCAGTTTGTTCAGTTAAGATTTGAAGATGAAAGATAGAACTTGATTAGTTGCCATGGACAGCTGCTCCAGATTTTGTCTGCTCTAGTTTTGATAAATTCCCCTCAATGCGTTGCCCTGGACTGCACCCGAAAGCCCATTTTAAGCATAAAAAAAACCACTGGAATGTACCAGAACGCATAAAAAATGCATCAAAAACTCACTGCACTGTGTTTGCTAGACCTTCACCAGATACATACGTCACAATATTATTGTACAATCTCCTTCAGATCTGCCAACAAATATGCAGTGTAAGGGCCTGCCTGACTGGGTACAAGCTGATTGGATAGTTTAGGTAAGTCCTCATATTACATAGCTTTGGTAGCTCTAAAGTTGATTGTAACATGTGGTGAACCTGTAATTAGGGTGTAGTTATAATCTGCAGTCAGTGAGTTTATATATTGTACATTATTGCTTATAAAACAAGAAAATAAAGATTAAATCCACAAATCTGCCAGAAGACACTATTCCTAGAAGTCTCAATGTTACCTTTGTCCATTCACAGGTGAACCAACTTATTATTACTCTGCTGGGGCTATCACAAAGCTATGTTCTGGGACTCTCCACTCTCAGTATGGCTATTGATCACACTTCCTGAGTATTCATCCAGGTTTCCAATATCACCTTATCAGGGGAAGGACATGTGCTATGCCTTCTCTAGTATGATTTTACATCCAAAGAGAGCATTCTTTCCTACTGTGCTGTGGGACACTGATAGGGCCAATCCTTCCTTTCTCATGCAGAGGAGAAAAGGGTATGGGCAGACAGATGGGATCATAGGTAAGCACATATAATATTTGCTGCTATAACCCAGTTATACAGCTTTATGCACCTTACACAGACAGTGGCAGGAGCCGGAGTAGGAGATGTCAAAGCTGGCAACGTTTCTTAGAATTCCAAGGTTACTGCTGCTGAGCTGCTATATTGAAATATATATAGAGACATATATTGAGAAATATAGAGAAATATATTGAAAAAGAGACATGATTTCAATATACAATTTCAATTTACATTTTTAACTTTAAACAGTTAATGTAAATCCAAAGCAGAAAATATTGATTTTATAGTCCTGATTATCATTTATGGTTGGTGACACACACAGCAAAGTTAGGTTAATTGTATATTTAGTAAATACTAAATGCAAGTGGCATTTCAAAGCACATATTTTCCAAACCTGGGACTGTCCTGGAAAATCACAGACTGCTGGAAAGTATGAGTAAATGTAGTAGTAATGCACAACAGGAAGAGGTGGCCGGACCAAAAAGATACTCAAGTTGCTATTGTTTTAAAGTATAGGCAGCAGGTGATGAGATTATAAATGAACTGTCCTATGGCATATAGTCTGAGCTGAGGGAAGCCTTATCCCGGTCCGCAGCTGCAGAGATCGGGATATGTCTCAGTGCCTGTGATTGGCGCTGCGGCGCTCTCAGCTTCCTGGCGGGCTCGGTACGTGGAGCTGCGAACACGCCAGAGCTCATCACTATTCATTATAGCACATTGGGCTGCATTGGGAAAGTGTATTTAGATGCCATTCACAATGCATGGCACCACAGTACATGTTGCATGCTAGCATCATATTTTCTTCTATTCAGCTGGCAGGTGGAGCTTTAATTTCCTTTTACCATGTTTTCTACTTTATCTTATGTTATAAAACAGTCAAGTCAGTAGCTATAGCTTAACAGGCACACAAGTTAAGGTGCCCATACACTTTACAACCCTCGCAAGAGTTTTGTCTTGCGAGGGTTGTAAAGTACTTAAAAAAACGTACGATCTGCCCATCTTGGACAGGCAGATCGTACCTGCGATCATCGCAAGCCCGCCCCCCTGAGGGGCGGGCTACCGATGACTGCAATGCTGAACGGGCAGTGCGCACACACTGCAATGCTGAACGCGTGCGCACACCGGCCCGTTCGACAGTTGTCTCTCTATCATGTTAAAAACCAGCTGAAAATCGTACGATTCTCGGCTGGTTTTCCAACATGCTCGAAATACAAAAGTCGTGCGACAGTAGGAACGGTCTCACGCCTTCCATACACTTCACGATTCTCGTACGATCGCGGGATTTCCCGTGATTCTCGTACGAGAATCGAGCAGTGTGAACGAAGACGTGCGATCGTTTCTACTGTACGGTTGCACGTCTTTTGTCTAAGGAGCATGTTAGAAAACCAGCCGAAAATCGTACGATTTTCGGCTGGTTTGAACAGTGCTCGGGAGACAAATGCCGAACGGGCCAGTGTGCGAACGCGCACACTACCCGTTCAGCATTGCGGTCATCGGAAGCCCGCCCCTGAGCGAGAGTACGATCTGCCTGTCCAAGATGGGCAGATTGTATGTTTTAATAATTACTTTACAACCATCGCAAGACTAAGGGCTTGCGATGGTTGTAAAGTGTATGGGCACCTTAAAGGTGCCCATACACTGCACGATTATCGTACGATAATCGTATGCGATCGGTTTTTCGTACGATAATCGAGCAGTGTGAACGGAGACATGCGACCGTTTCTACTGTACGGTCGCACGTCTTCTGTCGAACCAGTATGTTCGAAAACCAGCCGGGAATCGTACGATTCTCGGCTGGTTAGAACGGTGCTTGGAAGACAAATGCCGAACGGGCCGGTGTGCGCACGCGCACACTGCCCGTTCAGCATTGCGGTCATCGGAAGCCCGCCCCTCAGGGGGGCGGGCTTGCGATGATCGAGAGTGCGATCTGCCTGTCCAAGATAGGCAGATCGTACGTTTTTTAATCCCTGTACAACCATCGCAAGACTAAAGTCTTGCGATGGTTGTAGAGTGTATGGCCACCTTTAGGGTCCATTAAGGGTCGATTCCGCGCCCAGCTCTACAACAAAGGGGGAAAGAGTGTTGTCCAGACCTATTGTCCAGGTGCGAGAGAAGATGAGCAGCACTCTAATGGCTGTTCAAGCAGTGGCCATCATCTGGTGGTGGAACGACTCTGGATTATTTGTGGTCATTTCTATTTAGACTGATTTTTGTATTGAGATATATGAACTTTGTATACACTGGGGTTGTGGTTAGAATTTCCGTTTTTTTAATGCACATGTTGTTTGATAGACAGTCACGTTGGTTGTATTCATATATTTGTGCTTAATTTTGTGGTTTGTTCACATTCAATATTATACTTGTCATTATTTAGGATCGCGCAGCACATACAGTACATACTTACAGTATAAGGCCTCATTTACAAGGGGATGCATATCCATATGACATGCACGCCCATGCAGAGAGCCATATCTTATCATAGGGATATACATGCGGCTGCATGCAATTACAGGCTGCATCTGTCACTCCTGGGAGCAGGTCTCTGCATGATAAAATGCACTAACGAGCGATACCCTGCGCTGGGCGCATTATATTGTCATTCATTTGAATGGTATCCAAACGCACCTCCCGGTGGCCATGCATACACTACTTTTTCCCCCCTACTGCAATGCACAGTATTGTGGTACCATGTGTTGTGCTGCTCTGCAACGCAGGGCCCACCAGAAGGTGTTTTCGGGTGCCATTTAAGTGAATGGCAACACACATAGTGCACATTATTGTGCTATTAACGCAACACTGTGCTGTGAATGGGCCCTTACCTGTTGTATCTTTCTTGTTTTTCTAAAAAAGAAATATAAACTGCCACCTGCATGACAAAAATACAGTTTTTACTAATACGTTGAATATGCTTGTCGTGTAGTTTTCATCAGCGACCTGTTTTCTTTTCTTTCTATGTGTTTTTGGAAAAACAAAACACCACAGTGGCTTGTATAACTATACCTTACTTTCATGAAATATAATTTATTAGTCAGACATTAAATACCTTTTAGAATATTGCTATATGTATATGAATAAACAAATGCCTGGATTTTTTTTTTTTTTTTACCATAGGCTTTATCTAAATAGTAACTCGACTTTTGTTAAAAGTATAGATTATACATAACTGCTGCACAAGCGCATTTCCCAACTGGTTTTCTCCTACTAAAACTTGAACTGATCTGGCAAGTAATAGTTAGTCACATTTAACTAGTCTTATTATTTTTGTACCTTTTAAAGCAGGGCCGTCCCTATAAAGCTACACCTATGGGTCATGTGGTGGCTCTTATCAATCTGTGATGCTCTGGCTGGCGTCCTGCCCAGCTCCTGGCCTCAGGAGGAGAAAATCATAGGGATATCCCTGCCTTACAGTTTATTAAAACAATGCTTCTTTCCTCCGGAAGACTGATGAAATTAAAAGCAATTGTCTCATATATACCTGCATGCCTTTTGAGTAAAGCAAAAATAAAGTGTAACAAGATAAAGACCCAGGACTCCACTGTTGAAAGAAAAACATAAAAAAAGACAGATTGGAATTCGCCAAATGACACAAAAATTTAGCTTTTTGACATATCCGCTTTATGTTCACGAAAAATTAAGCTTTCAAAGAAAACAACACCATACCAACTGTGAAACACGTAGGAGGCTTGGATATATTTTAGAGCTGCTTTGCTTTGTCTGTCATATGGTGCCATAAGTCTGTGTGGAGAATAATGAAATCTGAAGCCTTTCAAGGAATTCTGGAGACAAATATACTGCAGAGTGCCAGGAAGATTTATCACAGGTCATGGGTCCTCTAACATGATAATAACTGTTAACACACAGCTAACAGCACCCACGAATGGCTAAAAACAAAACCTTTTGAATATTCTGAAGTGACCTTCTTGGAACCTTGATCTAGATCCTATCAAACAGCTCTGGACAGAGCTGAAACATGCAGTCTGGAGAAGGTACCCTTCAAACCAGACAGCAGAGGGCCAGATTACATGTTGGTAGATGCAGTGGTCTTGGCTACAAAAATCGCTTGTTTGCAGTAATTGCCTCTACAGGTCATGCAACTAAATATTAGGTTAAGGGTCCTATTATTTTTGTCCACACCCTTTTCATTTGTTTTTATTTGAAATATTACATTGAATCAAAAGTCTAATCTCTATTAAATAGATCTCTTAGGGATTCCGGCAACAAGGTATCTCCACAAGAATTCCTATTTCATCCTAAGTGCCACGACCTAACTACCACAGCCATTATAAAGTGAAATATTGCTGTCACAATGCAATCTATATCCCTGGCGCTCAATCTGCAGCCCAAGGGCCACGTGCAGCCCTTTGGAACTTATTGAGGGACCTTTTGGGCCCTAGCAGCTAGTAGTGGGTGCACTGATCTGTAAAAGTGCTACAATTGTTATGATGATTTCTAGCAATCTTGTGTAATATTTCCCCGGTCTTTACCGGTCTCCTGAAACCTCTCTCAAACTATATCTGTATCATCTCCCAAGTCTGCATCAAGTCTCTGACCATCTCCAGTGGTATGTTAGATGTCTCTGACAATCTTCTGTAGTACTACTTTATACTGAATATTTTGTGCGCCTCCCTAGGGATATTAGGGTCACAGGTGAGGCCACCCCATATCTAGTAACTTGACCATTGCTGATCTACATGATGCTGAAAAGACAATTTATTGGTTGGTCCAGCTGCAAGAAAGTGAAACCTTCACTATAGCTTTGTAAAAAGGGACAGAGACACATATTTCTGCAAAGAATCCTTCTACTGGAACCTTCAAGAGATATACTGTGGGTGATGCAGCTCACAGGTGCCCAAACTGGATTTTAACACCTTATTTTCTACTGAAAATATTGAGGCCTTTGTTGATATATACAGTGCTGAACTTGTGGCCTTTGATCAAACATTAAATACAATTTGGCCAACCATTTACCTGGATAATCTGTCCATTTGTTACAGGGTTTAAAATATTAGCATGATTCCACTCTAAAGTGATTTCAATCCAGAAACTCCAGCCGTGGAAATGCCACAATTTATAACCCTGACTGCAATAATCAGAATGTCAACAATGCACGTTATTATTATTCTCTATACACTGAATATTGTCATGGAATTTTAAGTACATGTCTTATAAAAGGTTCTTGATTCAAGTGTTTACTCAAAAAAAAACACAAGATGCAGATGATGTAAAAGCATTTATAGTTAATTAGTCTGCTTAGTCAGGCATGTTTATGAAATAGTAAATTATATATGAATAATCTGCAATAAACAAAACAAAGTTGATGACAAAAAGCAGGGTAATGATTGGTCATGGAAATCATGGTTTACTATAGAAAGATCAAATAGAGACAGGCTTGTCCAATCAAGTATCCTGCAGTGGCCAGAATTCCCACAAATTAACCCTAGTCCCGATTTAACCCCTTACCACGCCTAACTCCCTAACTCTGAAGGTGCCCATACACCTTACGACCATCGCAAGACCTTTGTCTTGCGATGGTCGTAAGCTCATTGAAAGCTCGTACGATCTGCCCATCTTGGACGGGCAAATCGTACTTGCGATCATTGAAAGCCCGCCCCGCTGAGGGGCGGGCTTCCGATAATACACTGTGCGATTCTCGTACGATCGCGGGATTTCCCGCGATTCTCGTACGAGAATCGTACAGTGTATGGGCACCTTTAACCTGAACCCCACCATTACCACTTGTACATGCCAGTATCCATTGTCGAGTGAATTCATGACAGGATCATACCAATATTTTTCCTGGCAGAAAAGTGAAACAAAAATGTTTACTTGGGTAGTACCTTCTTTCTTTTTTTATTGAGAGCTCCTTGATGCCTCCTCTGTGTTTATCAGATACAAATCAAAAACAGAGAGCCCCCAATTCCCATTGCTGCAAGCACACAGCATTGGCAAACTGAAGGTTCATCTGTTGCAGAGGAGTGATGAAGAGGCGTACAAGTTGCAGGCTTGCTGATCTGATCTTAGAGCAGCTCATTGTCACCCTCTATAGGGCAACTATGTCTCTATTGCAGTCTTTCTCCTCCTTTTTAAAATGGAGGAACCCTTGAAACAATGTTTATGTTGTATGGAAGCCCAGATAGTTATTTTTAAATCTGCAGCTCATGTGACATTAGTATAAACAGTAAGTTGTAGATATAATAACAGAATATTAACAAATGTGGCATATTAGGTATATATAAATCCCAGGGCTGCATACAACAATATTATTTTCAGTAATATTAATGAAAGGAATAATGATAATGGCCAGAAATGAAATGTGTCCCCTCGCATTGCTGGTCAGTTGATTAAAGTATATGTAATCCTTAATGAGCTTCCAACCGCACGTAAAGCTCCCAAATGTATGTTTTTCAATGGATTACCAAGTATAAATAACTGGTCCTTTCCTGTTCCTTTCTGTCAGTGATAACCACGCATTCAGGCCCATGGTAACAATGACAGGCATGCATAGTGAAAGAATGTTCCTTACATTGCTGGTCAGTTGGAAGAATGGTCCTTACATTGCTGGTCAGTTGGAAGAATGCTCCTTACATTGCTGGTCAGTGGGAAGAATGCTGCTTGCATTGCTGGTCAGTGAGAAGAATGCTCCTTGCATTGCTGGTCAGTGGGAAGAATGCTGCTTGCATTGCTGGTCAGTGGGAAGAATGCTCCTTGCATTGCTGGTCAGTAGTGATGAGCCGAACACCCCCGTGTTCGGTTCTAACTCGAAACGTATGACTATGAGCAGTCTGCAATCATTAATGGTGTGGTTCCCTTTAAATACTAATGACCGTTTATATTTACAGGATGCAACTGCTGCCAAGGAACAATCAATTTCATGTATGACAGGCTGCAACAGCAGCGATGGTTATTGAACTTTGGCCCACGGGTACTTGCGCTTAGATGTCTCTATGGCCAGAGCGGATACGAGGGTCCTTGGATTGCAGGCAGACAGCTATAGGCAACTCTCCAGGCTAGGGTCAAGTCGGTCTCCTCTGATATGATTTGTCTCTACAGTGTTATCAGAGACAGAGGTTCAGTCTGTGGTGGGTGAGGCTCGGCGGTCGTCACTTCACTCTCCACAACGAGACAAGTGATCGACTCACCTGTGCTTTAACGGCAGGGCCACGCCCCGTGGGAGGAGCCTCGGTGTGACGTCACAACAGAAACTGAGCGCCGCTGGAACGAGGGAACACGCCAGGTGAGTCTATGACAGCTGCTTGCATTGCTGGTCAGTGGGAAGAATGCTGCTTACACTGGTGGACAGTGGGAAGAATGCTGCTTACACTGGTGGACAGTGGGAAGAATGCTGCTTACACTGGTGGACAGTGGGATGGATACCACCATTACAGATAGCTGAAAAGATCACTGGTGTCAGTGGTAGCTTGTCTGAGAGGCACATATTGCTCAAGCAGCCCCTAGCATCCTCTGGAGGAACCCAGGCTGAAAAGGCTGCTTTATAGACTGCCTGATGGAAGAATAGGCTCAGACTCATACCAACTAATTAATTAAAACTTTTTTTTATCTGCCTGTGATAATTGTTTTACTTTGAAACAAGTAGTAAACTCTTTCCTGTTACATCGTTTTCCCTCTCCATGATTTTGTTACAGTATATTCACAGCTGGCAATGATATGTGAGGCCAGTAGCTGACTTCAATATGCCATTGTAAACATCATAAATCAGCCACTATTGAATAACATGCACATCTACATCATAATGTTATTCTTTTTCTTATTTACTACCCATTGGAGTTACTAATATATAGTTTTACACTATAATTTTTTTTCTGTATTTTTGAATACATAAAATTTAGACCCCCCTGGCCCAGCATGAGGACCGGGGGCTGCATGTGGCCCTATGGCACTAATTAAGTGGCCCTCAGATCTCCTGCAAACCGTATGTATCATAGCATTTTAAAGTTGGAGCCCAAATGTGGAAGCATTGATAAATAAAGGGTCTGTAAGTGAAGTGATCTCTAGCAGTCTTATGTATACAATCTTATTATTATGATTATGAACTATAAATATTGTGTGACCCTTTGGTGATGTCAGGGGCCGCACTTGAGGCTCCCTATATAAAATAAGTCGACAGATATTGAGCTTTCTAGACCCTCCTATCCAATTTATTGAACACACTGTAAGTAAAAATATGAATGACCATTTTCCCTTAATATGTAAATGTCATTGTGCTATAGTATAAGGACAGGAGTGCATGATGGGCAACTGCTCCAATAACCAGGCGAGTAAGAGGACCAGCCATGGCTATTTCCCTTAGGGCTCGTTCACACTAGCCTCCCAGCTAAAATGCCCTATTTTAGCAGGTGGGTTAGTGTGGTTTGACATATCTGGCATTTTTTAGCTTTTATGTGATGTGTGCAAAGTGTAAACTTCATACAGGTCTCTGCACAGCAATACAGTGTGCTGTGAAATCATGCAGAATGTTTGCTTTATTTTGCAGCATACTGCACATCACACCTGAAGAAATTGTTTCTATGTACCCTACCAGCGACTGGCATTGTTCAGTTCTTGGAAAACACCAGTCACTGCATATAGTGTGAATGAGTCCTTATTCATCATTTTGTGTCCTCATATTTTCTGCTACAATAATGCAGCATTTTCAGTGCATTTCCCTTATGCTGTTCACAACTCTGGTAGGCTCTTAAAATAAATAAAAAGGGATGACATACCAAAATGTATTTGAAAACTGCACACCGAGAGCTAGACATAATAAAAAGTGATCTTTAGGATTTTGCTGTCCCTAGATCTCTTCTTGATGATATATTTTTATTATATCTTTTAGCATTGTAGATGCACAGATATTGGACCCATTTTTGTGCTTTGTGTATAGACATTTACAAGGTTTGTTAGTCAACATTTTATACTGCACCGCAACCAAAAATAAAAATAACCTATTAGTGCTATTCTGTGTCATGTCACAGCCATCATTCAGGTTTTAGCTTGTCCTGTCACATTCCTATGATTGATCCAGTTGTGGCAGAGCTGTGTAAGAAATGTGAATGAGTGTTCAGGTGTAGTATAGCATGCATAGCTCCTGGATATGATTGCTGTGTTGTTTGCCTCCAGCCTGTCAGTCCCTTGTTGTTCACATGCTGATGTAATTGGTCTCAGCTCAGCTCTGCCTCCCTCTTCTCTCCTCTCTCCTCCCCTTTCATTCGTGCAGACCTCTGTCATCATGATCCCCGAGCTGCTGCTTCTGCGATCTCATTTGCAGGGGCTAATGAGGCTGCATTGTTATCCTGGCGGTGGTACCATGGACAGAGCACCCCGTCCATCCCTGCACTGATGGTGCCCACAATAATGGATTAAATGCCAGCTCCTACTGATCTCTACCATAGCTGTCATGATCTTGACATTTCGGATGTCACTGCTGTCATTCATTATGTGAGACCATCCATAGCAGGAAAATCTGCTGATGCCAAGCCAGTCATCTGGTTCCATCTTGTCCTGGGATGAGCCTGTTTATCTGCTGATAGAGGTGTCTGGACCTCCTCCTCTCCCCTCCCTGGTGTGCTAAGCCTGGACTCGGGAAGACCTTTTTCATTGTTTGGGGTCAGATGGGATGCAGCCTCTGATTTCTGAACTCCATCCACTGCTGTGACACTGCTGCTTCTTCCTCTCTGCTATGTGGATTTCTCCCAGGGATCACAACACAGGAGATCTGGAGCTCTGACCTGTCTGTCCCTGACCATGTGGGTTCATCCAGAAGAAGTGCTGTTGGCAAACGCCCTGTGGATCACAGAGAGGGCCAATCCTTATTTCATACTGCAAAGGAGGAAGGGGCATGGGACCAAAGGAGGAGGGGGGCTGGCTGGTAAGAAATTTATATAGAAGAAAAGAATTATAGTTTTTATTTGATATATTTTAATATAAATATGTGTGTGTGTACTATACGATGTAGAGGGCACTAACCATCTTATCCCAATGAGTGCACGCAGAAATTAGAGTTTATCGCTTCCTCTCAGATATAAAAAATCTTTTTTTTTTTTCCACATATAAAAAATCTTTTTATTTTTTTGTTTTAGTCTTTGCATATAATCCACACGCCAAATATATGCAAATGAAGGCTACATGAGGGACTGCACATAAAGACTTTAGATTTGTGTTATCTATATAAATATTTACATTTTCTAGCTGCAGGCAGTTTTTGCTCTTTCCTTTGTTTGGGCAACTGGTGTATGTGTTTATTTACACTGATCTAAAGTTGTTTTCTTTATGTGACGAGGCTGATTCTTTGTTTACCAGCTCTGTCAAGGTGCACTGTTAGGAGCTCTCAGCTAATCACCTTTTGCTTACAATTCCGGGCTCCATGGCTTGTTAGGCCAGGCGTCACTTCCTGGGAGAATAGGGTGGGAGGGCTGAGCTGCTCATTCTCTAGGTGAATGGAGCTGGATTTGTTGTTTTCAGCATGCACATTTCTCACAGCATTGTGGGTTCTATTGTGTCAACCGCTGTCAGATCTTGGAGTGTGTGATCCCCACAGTCTTGGATGTTTTCATTATACAAAACATGAATGTTGCAATCAATTATAACTAGGTTTGCTGTGGCTTCCCTAATAATAGGGACCTCTCCTTATTTCATTAAACATCCACTGTACAGTTCCATCATTTTCCTTTAAAGAAGAACTCCAGTTTTTTTTTTCTCTCAAATTAACCCTTGCAGTGGGACTACCCCCACATTGCTAGGGCCAGGTGCTTGTTTTGGCCCAGAGGTGAACGAAAGAAGATATTTACCTGATCCTTCTCAAATTAACAAAAACTCTCTAGCACCAATGCAATCCCCCTTGCTGCGAGCACTAATCCTAGTGAGTCAAATGGAATGTAAATACCTGTGCTGCTCTTAATTCAAACCAATTATGTGGCAGTGACTGTTCACCCCCCTCCACTCCGGCTGTGATTTGCCCCTCGGCGTCCTCTAATGCTGGTCCATTAGATGTCACGGGTCCTTAGACCACCGGAGCCCACATGAGAAGAGACTGCGGGACCAGTCTAGCAGCCACGTGGGTATATTTTCTTTCTTTTTATCCCTAGACCATAACAAGTACTTAACCCTTGCCATGTAGCTTCACTGCAAGGGTTATTTTGAAAAAAAAATCTGGAGCTCTTTTATAAAGTAATAAAAAATTAAAAGTAAGAAATAAACTTTAACTGGATGACATTTAGTTTGCTAAAGAACTGTTTATCATAAGCAATTGCCATATTTTATCTTTAGAAAGAACTATTTTCACCTTTTTTGTTTCATTCTTTTCAATGCTGCTGATCTCATGCTGCCTCTTTGCAGCCCCTTACAGTGTACATAAACCATTCTCAACCAGGGTTTCTCTAGAGCTTTGGTTCTCAACTGGTGGGTCGTGACCCAAAAGTGGGTCGCGAGCCCGTGTTCAGTGGGTCGCCACTTGCCTTCCACTGCACTAGGTGAGAGGCTCCTCAGACTCCTAGTGCAGCACTGTTTTTTTTTTGTTAAAGATGCTTTTTATTGAGCTTTTCAATGTCATAGACATACAATACAATCAATACCATCAACATACACAACAACCGGGTCAACATAACCCAGGGTAAGTGTTACATTACATACATCATACCGTTTACAAGCTTACGTAGCCCAGAACGGAGGAACTAACCACAGATCACAGGTAGTATACAGGTTGAAAAAATAGACGTAGCCATTGATATATCAATTGGTTATAAAACACTTCAAGGAATACAAAAGAGGGCCAATAGTCCAAGAGAGTACAATGCAGTAAGAACATCACCTCAAATCCACTGTTGTATTAGAGGAGGACAGCCAAGTATCCCAAATGCGAGCAAAATGCAGCGGGTTTCCCCGCTGCTCATATGTAAGTTTATACAATCGCTTCCAGTCGCTCAGGGAGGGAGCTTTCGGGCTACCCCAAACAAGCAGAATAGTTTTCCTAGCATAAAATAAAAGCAGGCGGAGTAGTGTCTTGAGCTCTCGAGGCCAGTGGCAATTCACCAAATAGACCTAAGAGGTCGAACGCAGGATTGCAGATGTTGGGGAAACCTTGGCTAGCCTCCATGAAGTAAGTAACCTCAGACCAAAAAGGCCCGTATGTGTGGGCAGGACCAAAAGGAATGGAGGAAATCGGCCTCCTGACCACAGCACTTAAAGCAACGTGATGTCGGTCGGAGGCCCAATCTATGTAAAAGGGTAGGAGTGTAGTAGACTTGATAAAATCATTTCATCTGTATTCATTTGTCCTTAGAGGCTATCACGGAGGACATGTAACTACTTTCAAAGACTCCCCAATCGTCTTCCGCTAGGTCCGGGAGAAGTGACCGCCATTTCTGTCTATGGCTGTCAAATCTACCAGACCTGTAGGATATAAGTTCAATATAATAGGTTGGGACCAATTTTGAGGAGCCATCTCTGCTAGCGCAGCACTGTTAGTTCTCGTTCCAAGCAGCCATTTAAAATATGCTGCCCGGCGCCGAGTGTCAGCTTGGGCTGGGGATATGGCCGTGAGGGAGCTCCCTAAATGCATGCATTGCTTACAGCTCCTTCACGTGTCCTATAGAGGTGCCTGGACTGGAGTGACATCACATTTTGGCTCCTGGCACCTCTACAGGGCATGCAAAGGAGCTGTACAAACAATGCATATATGGATGGGGCTCAGTCACAGCACAGCAGCCCACACTGAACCCAGGATAAGGATCCACTCCATTTCTTGTAAGGTAGGGTGACTGGGTGGACCTTAAAAAAAAATTCAATATTTTTTGGAGTGTGTATGTATGTCAGTGTTTTTGAGGGCCCGCTCACACTAGTACAGTGCGTTAATTGCATAGCACCGTGTGGATAACGCACTGTACCACGCAATCGCACCTAACATGCATTCTGGTGTGGGAGGTGTGTTGCATTGCCATTCATTTGCATGGTACCCTAAACACACCTCCCACCCACAGTTCATATGACAGCACCGGAACGTGCGGTATCCTAATGCCGAGCATTCCATTGCAGTGCAGACATTGGACACTTGGGTCGCAAATTAATGACCAAGGACGAATGTGGGTCCTGAGGTATACACAGGTTGAGAACAATTGTTCTAGAGGTTACTAGGGGCTCCTTGATCTGTGGCTGATGGACCTCCCATTTAACAGTGCTTGAAAGGTTTCAGGGCTAACGCCACTTGGCAGCGTGACACCAATGCTCTTTTTAGCAGTCTGTAAAGGTGGCATTCTGACCAGCACTGTAAGAAGCATTATTACCATTGCTCTGATTTAGGGACAGAGTTCCTCAAGACCTAAAAACTTTTTTTTAGGGGTAAAAAGGTTGAGGAAGGGAGAGAGGTTTATTTTACATCCATGCACTTCAGCCTTGGCTACATGACTTTTCTTAGGGTGGGTTTCATGGTGATGACCAAAGTAAACCATGCCTGTGACTATATAATGTGTGTTAAAATGCCCACTTCTAGACTACATTTGAAGCCCACATAGTAGGATGACACAAGCAAAATTGGGAGACAGGGACAGAACGTTGTCACCCCTTAACAGTCAATATTGAGTTGGCCCACCCTTTGCAGCTATAACAGCTTCAACTCTTCTGGGAAGGCGTCCACAAGGTTTAGGAGTGTGTCTATGGGAATGTTTGCATTTGTGAGGTCAGGTACTGATGTTGTATGAGAAGGCCTTGCTCGCAGTCTCTGCTCTAATTTATCCCAAAGGTGTTCTATTGGGTTGAGGTCAGGACTCTGTGCAGGCCAGTCAAGTTCCTCCACCCCAAACTTGCTCATCCATGTCTTTATGGACCTTGCTTTGTGCACTGGTGCGCTGTCATGTTGGAACAGGAAGGGGCCATTCCCAAACTGTTCCCACAAAATTGGGAACAAAAAAGCATTAAATTGTCCAAAATGTCTTGGTGTGCTGATGCCTTAAGAGTTCCCTTTACTAAACATAAGGGGCTAAGCCCAACCCCTGAAAAACAACCCCACTCCATAATCCCCCCTCTGCCAAACTTTACACTTGGCACAATGCAGTGAGGCAAGTACCGTTCTACTGGCAACCGCCAAACCTAGACACGTCCATCGGATTGCCAGGCACAGACGTGTGATTCATCACTCCAGAGAACACATCTCCACATCTCTAGAGTCCAGTGACGGCGTGCTTTACACCACTGTATCCGACGCTTTGCATTGCACTTGGTGATGTAAGACTTGGATGCAGCTGCTCAGCCATGGAAACCCATTCCATGAAGCTCTCTACGCACTGCTGTTGTGCCAATCTGAAGGCCACACAAAGTTTGGAGGTCTGTAGCTATTGACTCTCCAGACAGATGGTGACTTCTGCGCACTGTGCGCTTCAGCATGCACTGACCCCGCTCTGTCATTTTACGTGGCCCACCACTTCGTGGTTGAGTTGCTGTTGTTCCCAGTTGCTTCCACTTTGTTATAATACCACGAACAGTTGACCGAGGAATATTTAGTGGCAAGGAAATTTCACAGAATACCTGAATCCAATTATTTTGGAGGGGTATCCCAATACTTTTGGCAATATAGTGTACATTTTAAAAAGACATTTTACTTTTTTCTTTTTAAATATACAGCTTTAAAAAAAACAAAACCCTGGTGGTCCTGCAATGAAGACCTTTGTTCCAATACACCCTGTCACGTGAACATTTCGGTGGAGACTAGAAATGTGTGTGCCAGCACACCTTTTGTCACTATCAGAAAACTGACTTGCCAGAAGTGACTACAAGAGTCTGGAGGATATCAGCAGCAAGGCAAAACCTAATGACCCCAGTGAAGTAGTTATGTGGATTTTATGTGTG
This sequence comes from Nanorana parkeri, assembly GCF_000935625.1. NCBI lineage: Eukaryota > Metazoa > Chordata > Amphibia > Anura > Dicroglossidae > Nanorana > Nanorana parkeri. Next base: position 714,416 of record NW_017306930.1, read on the forward strand.
AAGATGCACTGCTGCATTGCTAGGAGTATATATTTGACACACATGGAAAGAACACATTGGTTTGTCAAGTAGATTCACTGTAGGGGCTGTAAAATTGGATGTAAAATTGGATGTAAAATAGAAAAACTTTTTTTGTGCTACCAGCTGTTTAGAGCTATGTTCAGAGCGGTGAAAGTGATACAGTAAAAGTGGCAACCTGCCACATGAAAATGCTGCCGTAGCAGATGCGGAATGCACTGAGTAAGGTCACTTTGATGCCACAGGAGCCAAATCTCTGCAGTCAGATTCTCCCCCGTTTTCAACCCTTCCAGAATCCATGGTACCCACATGGACTATGCAATAGTTATGCCACATAGCAGAACTAGAAGAGTTCATTTGTTGCAGACATGAAACCATCCAATTCAAGCTTGCCATACACTGCTCAAATTTCAGCCAAATACAACCGATTCTGCCAAATGTTCAGCAGTGTGTGGCCCCTCAGGACAACATATGTTTTGGATACTCCACTAAAAAGCTCTCCTTGCCATAATTCCTGACTCTTCCTGCCTACCTCTCCTTTTTTCCCAGCATTTCCTATTGGATTATTCATACTATAAAATAAATCCAATTGATGAGATCTTACCAATGTGGTTCCAGAGATATCAGAAATTAAGTAATTTAACTCTTCAGTATCTACCAAAACGTAAGTGTCCATTTTGGGTGGATAGACTGTTTAACAACACCTTAAAAGGGACTTTGTGGACCCTTTACCTCTTCAAGAATGCCATAGATCTGCTGGGAGCATCACTAGATAATTGAGGGTTGGTAGTGTTCTGTACAAAGTAGTGGGTGATGGAGGTGGTGGGTCAAAGACTAGACATGCAGCACTGAGATGTGAAGCAGAGGGCAGTAGGATGTGGCTTGCTAGAAGAGGGCCAAATGCAGACCAGACTGTCTGTGCTAAGGAGACCTGCAGTAGAGTTAGGTCTCCTAGCTGGAACATGACGGTAAAAAAAAAAACTGTTAAGGGTTAGAATGGTATGCAGATTCCTGATCAGGCAGATTACCCATACTGTACATGGAACATATGAATTTCTGTTCATGTTAGTGCCTACTCTCTACCTCTTTTTCTGTAACTTAATTTAGGCCCCTAGAATATGTGGGACAGTCTCGTGAAGACTAATAAATAGCTTTACCTCCATAAGGACAATTTTGTGAAACATGCAGATATGTAAAAAGGTATAAATAATAAAAAGGCTCTACAGATATAATACATGAATAGTGGAACATCTGGGGTTAGTTATATTGGCTCTTGTATCACTTCAAAACAATACATACATAAAGCTGCTAGCAGCTTTAAGGGTCATCACCTGTAGATACCTTCCACGTATACATGCTGCAGCTATGATATTATTTATTATTATATTTATATATTTTTTTACAATGCAAAGTCACTATTATCTCTATCTAGACTTTTAATTTGCTGTTGTGTAAGTTCTTAGGTCAGCTTGAAGTCATGCAGTAAACCTATAATAACAGCCAGCGTAATGCAAATGGCCAGCTTACTTATCTTACATGTATGCTACCTCTGCCTGAGCTTGAGTTAAGTGATGTCATACATTATAAAATTATGTCATATCAACAGAAAATTCATAATCTGTTATGGCATGAATCCGATGACTAGATACATGGAATGACAAGAATGTATTTAAGAGGTATATTCTGTAGGTATGAACACAAATGACAATTTGCATTAATGAAATGATCACATAACAAGTGACCATGCTCAAGGGATTCTTCACATGAATTACTGCTGTAACAGTATTATTTGTAAGTATGTTGTTGCTAGACTGCATCCTTGGATAATAAAGTAAAACTGCACTCATGCAGAGCAATGCACAGACTGCACCCTAACCCCCCCCCCCCTTTCCCTTTTTTAACCAAAAAAAAACTTTCCCCTCTAAATTTTGGAACCAAAAAACCCCTTTCCCCTTTGGTGGGGGGGGGGGGGGGGGGTTCCATAGTTTATCAAGAGCTGGGCATTACTATCAGCAAGTTTAGAAAATTGCATGTTTAAGAGCCCCAGAAACCAAAGTACTCTTGGCGCTTCAGAAAACTTCTTTGTGTGAAGGCACCCCTAAGTTCCTGCATTGTAGTACTGAACCCTGTTTGAAGTGACGCTAAACTCAGGAGTTAAATCATAATAATGCATTCAAGTACCTGAACTATTAACAAAAATGTAGCTTATTTGTGTATCACTCAGCTGTAGATCCTCAAATCATCTCTGAATTGGTGCTGGCACTGTCCTTCCTTCTGGAGGGTGGCTACTTTTATTCCCCATGGTCCCTGTGTGTGTTGTAAAGTAGATACGGCTCCAAGTTCACTGATAAGACAACAATCTCAGTACAAATGAGTAAACTAAACCTACGATTGTAGTCCATCACGGGGGAGGTCTTAGAGTGGTGGCTACTTTACAACACACACACATTGCCCTTCCAGAAGGAAGGGCAATGCCAGCACCAATTCAGAGATGATTTGAGGATCTATATCCGAGTGATACACAAAGTCCAGTATTGTTAATAGCTGAGGTACTTGAGTGCATTTTTAAGATTCAACGTCTGAGTTTAGTGCCATTTTCAGTCAAATCAGTGACAGTTTGGATTTTAGCACATTTGCACTTTTGCCTGGAACTGCTTCCTTATTTAAAGTAGAGCACCTAAACACACCGCTCAAAAAATCAATCCCTAATGTGTATTTACTCTGAAGGTTACATGTAATACTGTCGGGTACCTGGTTGTGGGAGATGCCGTGTCCCTCTGCCGGGATATAGGCAGAGAGGTGATCCTGCAGCACGGGCCGGTTGCGCAGGCGCAGACGACAGAAGGCCTGGCGGATTGCGTCGTCGCGCGGGATTACGTCATCACGTCGGAGCGGCGCGGTGACGTAATCGGGCCAGCGCATGCGCAGTAGCTCATCCTCAGCCTATATAAGGCGCTGCAGGACGCTCATTCAGTGCTGGGTGATCTTCAGCCAGCACTGGATGTTCGTGCTGTGCTTGCTCTCTCTGGTCATTCACCCTGCCTTGCTCCTGTTCCTTGCCCATTGTGGTTCTTGTTCCCTTGGCTTCCCTGTTACCGACCCGGCTTGTTTCTGGACTTCTCTTTGGCCTTATCCTTGCGCTCTGCTGCTCGCTTGTTACCGACCCGGCTTGTCTCTGGATTTCGCTCTGGTTTAACCCCTTGTACCATATTGCCCGCACGCTACTGACCCGGCTAGTCTCTTACGCTTCCTTCTGCCTTACCCTTAAAGCACGGCGGCTACTCTGCTAGGTCACCAAGTAGACCTCGTGACCTAGAGTTCCGCATCTGGCACTCGTGCATCCCCTGCCTGAACCCTACTGTTCTCAACCCCAGTGGTCATCAGACGGGGTTGCAAGGGAGGTCCTCCTCATCATTTCGGGCTCGCACCACAAACCTAACAAATACACTGTAGTATTTATTGGCTAACCTATATTACAGGAAGCCTGAATCTCGGTTTTCTAAAGTGACTAAAGAGTGGGGCTTCCGTATAGTTCGGAGTATTTTGCATATAATTGTTGCATCACAGTCTGCATGTGATAAACGTGTTGTACTATACAGCTATTGGCAATGAACAGGGAATGAACTTCCCTTTTCCACAGGCATTTGACAGCATGACGACAAGTGACTTCAGTTCCTGGAAATGTTTGCTGGTTACAGTCTAAGGAGTGAATGGCTCCTTTAGAGCCGGTGCAGGCCTGGGCGATCGGGGACATGTGCATTCATTTCAATGGGGTACATCCATGCAGCAATCACAGAAAAAAGGTACATGTACGTTTTTTTGGGACACACGATAAGTGGCTTTTTTTTTGCCGCAAACCGTGTTCGGTTGCATGGGTGGAAACCGCACGGCGCGACTGGGGTGCCATTAGAAAATAATGGCAGCGCGATCGCTGATGGTGGGCGACTCAGTGACCGTGTGGCAATCCGCGGGGCATCGTGCACAGTTGCCGCGCGGGCTCGATCGCCCCGGTGTGAACCTGGCCCCCGTGTGTAATTATTGCATGCTGCGCTAATCTGTGACATCATTTTAACTATGTTTTTTTCTCACTGAAAATGTGCACTATATAATCATGCACACTGACATCACTAGAACTATAGGCATTAGATTTATGTACCATGCAGGCAGATGCACTTATTTTCACCAGGTGGTACACGTGTACTAAAACCCATAGTAAGCCTTAAATATTAGAAAAGTGGTAAAAGAAAGATGGGCTTATGGATCATGCTATAAATACAGATATAAGAATGATAATACACTTTAATCTAATCAATAACGCATGGAAAAAAGCAAAGCAAACTTTTTTTTAAACTTTTTTTATTTTTTCACTTACATTTATTGCTATCACATAGGGGGATAAGAAGTCCCCTATGTGATAACCAATTTACAGTGACTGGCCCTCTTTATGGAGATATCAAGGGACCCTAGGTCTGCTTCACCAGCTTCTCTCCGGCTTCTGTAGCCAGAGAGTGACAGCTGGATGTGGAAGTTATGTAATGTACATAACTTCTTGCATTCAGAGAACAGGGAGGAGTTCAGAGGGAGATCCTATACTGATCTCTAGTCACAGAGCCACCGTGCTGGTTCTGCGCCCACACCGGGCACAGCGGAGCTCTGGACCAGCGGCGGCAGAGGGGGGCGCACAGAGCGGCACCACATACAAGCGATCAGGCGGCTCTACAGCCACCGGACCACTTGTATGTAAACGCTGACAAGCTGTGCTGCCCCTCTACTCCCTGCCGCCCCCGAGGCCATGGCCTCGGTGGCCTTGTGGGGAATCCGGCCCTGGTTACTGCTGTGTTCTTTAGAGGATGGAATCATAAGGCACAGTGGGGATACAGGCATTTGACAGTTCTGGAATTGTTGAATGACATTGTGATCAAAGGTTGCATCCCCAGGCAAGCAAGGGGATTGTAAGAGTAGGGGAAAGGTTGTGTGCTGCTAGACACAAGAAAGGTCAGAAGGAAGATTTGATTACAGCATGCATTTGCTGTGACATTGTTTGTTTGGATAAGCTTATGCAATGTCACATTTATTTCTGTCCAGAGTTGCATTAATTTTTCACCAAGATCTGTTAGTGATGATGGGAGAGTTGGACCACTGTGTAAAGTTTTCTCCACCACCTCCCAAAGATTCTCACTGGGGTTAAGGCCTGGACTGTGTGGTGGCCAATCCATGTGTGAAAATGATGCTCACTGAACAACTCTTTCATAATTTGAGCACAATGAATCCTGGCATTGTCATCTTGCAATATTCCTGTGCCATCAGAAAATAAGAAAATCTATTGATGGGAAAAACCTGATCATTCAATATATTCAGGTAGGCAGCTGACCTAATTTTTTTGGGCATATGAACTTAGACCTAACCAACTGAAGCAACCCTAGATCATAACACTGCCCGAAATCCAGGTGGTGACTATTTTTTTTGGACAGGCAGTGTAGTTTCTAAATTAAATTTGACACAAACCATATATTTAGTTTCTTCTGAAATGTATTCCTTTTTTACATTAATTTTTATTTGCAATATATAAAATCCTCCTCTTAAAATCTTCCCTCATGGTCTAAAAGCTTGATGCACAGGTGTGTGCATTGCTAATTTATATGCCACATAAACACATTTTATAGTACTGATGAGGCAGCACAGATAAAGCAGAAACAATTTATTGATCTCAGTGGAAAGGAGCCACATTTAAACATTAGCATGCCCTCTTTTGACCATAGATGATTTGCTTGCATGTGTAACCTTGATAGCATTGCTTTTATGATCATACATTTTCTAGGATAGCGATTATAGATAGAAATGATCTCTATTCTAGCCTGTGCCAGCAAGTTTTAACTGAAATAGTATTCACTTACAGCTACAATATTTTTTAGTTGGAATTGAGGTAGACCTTTGTTCAAAATATGGTAGGGCTTCAAATGTGCTTGCTATATACTGGAGGAAGCTTTGGGGCTATTGCTTCAAACACAGGTTTGCTATAATGATGTGATTATTTTTTCTATATGGTACTGTTTTTGGGATATCCATATGTGTCAAGAGCTGTGTGTTTTGTTAGCAGCATTCCCTGGACATTATAGCTCAGTGGCCCTTCAAGTTTCATAAATACCTTGTACTTCAAACGGCCCTGTTTCTATTTTTGAAAAATGAAATGAACAGCCTCCAGCAAAGAAAGCAATGATTACTTACCTGTCCCACTGTCTCTGCTGCCAAACTCCGCTTCATTGCAGGTCTAAACTTGCTGAAAGATCTTTAGAATTCAGTTGGTGTGTCGGGTGTGTGAATGCCTGCCCATGTTGTGGTCACTTAAAGGTGGCCGTACATCATACAATTATCGTTAGATTTTTTTTCGTGTCTTCATCGAACCGTTCGATTTCCACACGACTGCCCCATCATGCACAGACCAATGTGGATTTCAATTATCATTCGTTCGCAATACTAACTGACCAAATTTAGTCGATCAACGGAGCAGATTTTCATTTGCGCATGTGCAGTGTTCATGTTGCGATTTAGTAATTTTATTTTTCTCTTTTTCGTACAATTAACCACTTGCCGTCCGCCCGTAGTAAAAAAAACGGACGGACGGCACTGCAGCATTGGCGGATTGCCGTCTCCGGACGGCAATTTTTTTCTGCTCGCGGGCACACACGGGCAGAAAAGTCCCGACCATTGCACACACCCGTTACCGGGTGTTTCACATATAGGCGATTAGCGGCTCCATAGCCCGCCAATCGTCTATATGTGCTCGTTCGCGTCCGCACCCACCCATGTGTATTACATCACTTCCGCATTCACCTGTCAGTCATCTGGCTGCTATGGCCAAAGAGAAGAAGCTGATGAAGCAGATCTATGCTTCATCAGCTTTTGGGGTCCACAGGTGACATTAGGGGTCCTAGAGACCCCTAATGTCTCCATAAAGAGGACCTGTCAGTGTGCCTTTGCTATTATATAGGGGGATTGTTATCCCCCTATATAATAGCAATAACAATAAGTGCACATTTTCTAGCCTGCCCGATAGACGAAATTTGGCCAGTTGTACAGTAATTGTGATCCTTGACTACCCATCAATTGGACCGATTATCCTACGAAAACCCGATTTCGTTCAAAAATCGAGCGATAATATCGCAAGTTGTATGGGCACCTTAAGCCGGTCCCCTGTGTCCAGCAGTGATGTAGAGTCTGAAGGAAGAGACCATATGGAGCAGTACGGTATGCCAGCATCCCATCCACCTGGAAATTTTGACCAAAATATTGTCTGCACTGCCAAAACCTGCTTCTGTAACTACTACAGTTGTCACACCTTTATACCTCCTATGGACCAGAGTGATTTTTACATTTCTGCAAGGGAGTTCACTATTTGTGTACATTCATCTTTTCATTTTGGGTGTGATTTTATATTAGTTGTGGTTTATTTTAGAGCTTTACTTGTTATATGATTGTGTGCCATTAAACTATACCTTAACAGTTTTGGAAAAGGCAAAGAGCCAATTATGCACCTTTTATGTACCTATTGAGCAACCTTTAGTAGTTCCCTTGTTCATGGAAAAAGTGTAATATATACAGTAATATAAAACAGTCTATCAACTGTCCTAGATAAATATGCATAATTCATTAATCCTAACTATGACTTCTTATCTTATTTCCATAAACTCACTCGCGATTTCTCTTGATGAATTCCCTGTTCATTTTCAGGTTTATTAGTTGGGACACTTGATGTTGTTTTGGACTCAAGTGCAAGAGTGGCACCTTATCGCATCCTATATCAGACTCCAGACTCCCTGGTGTACTGGACTATTGCTTGTGGTAAGCCGCACATTATATTCTCTAGGTATATTTTCAATAAATCGTCCAATAGTAAGGCTTGAATATATTTACAGATAAGGCTCTCCTGTATTGTGCTTGAGTAACCCAATTTATAACAGATTTGGCTATAGTAGAAGTAGCCTTGCTTGGACTGCATAAACATGTAGATACTGTGTGATCCTTGTATGATGGTATTGGCCCATGTTTAAAAACCTGAAGATATCAGAGAGGGAGCAAATGTGCAGGCAGAATCTGACTGCAAACTAGGCCACAAATTTTCCAAATGTCCCAGATTGCTCCATAAACTTGCTAGGTTGGCCTAACCTTCATGCTCAATGGTCCCTGTGAGATCAGTGTCCAATGAAAACAGCCAGATCAAATATCCTGTCTGTGGTTTGCTTTAAGCCTAATTACTGACAGACAAGGTTTGCATGACTAGACTATTGTGAATAATTTCATCATTTTTATTATTAATTAGAATACACTCAAGTCTTTTCTTTTTAATGGGCCCCATTCAGATTGCACAAATATACATCTCAATATTAACGAAGGTGAGATTGCAATCATTTGAATTTCTTGTGTCCAGGTGGCTCTCGGAGGGAGGTGACCGAGCACTGGGAATGGCTGGAAGTAAACTTGCTGCAGACCCTCTCCATTTTTGAAAATGAAAATGACGTCACCACATTCATTAAAGGAAAAATACAGGTAGTTGTATTCATATGTCTATATATAACTGACAAAATTACATAATGACTTTCAGACAACATTTGACAGAGACGATGGTGCTCTGGTGCAATCTACTGGTGTCAGTGGGCTGATTTGCCCACCAGTTTGGATAACTTGGGCGGTGGTGTGGTTTAATTTCTGTATCCCATTTTCCTGATTGGCTCACCTACCTTGACTGTCACAAGTGCCATCGCATTCCTTGTAGAGAGCATTAAAGAGCATTTATCTTACAATAGCGAGAATGCAGGAAAATTTAAAGCCATGTTGCTACAGAAATGCAGCAGGGAAATCTTGTTAGCCAGAACCCACAATAAAAATAAGTAGCCAATTATTATTTCAGCTA
>NW_017306930.1:723362-742450 GCF_000935625.1 Nanorana parkeri
AGCAACTGCAGGAGCGAGATCTGATGTCAGTCATCTAGCAACAGTTTAATACAAATATTGTATCTGGGGTGCTGGGTAATGATTTGATTTAATATTCCAGCACGCTCTTTGTCAATAGGTCTTCCACCTAATTCAAGTGAAATGAGACTACGTAGGTATTTACCTCTTTATCTGAACACTAGTTTGTATTACCCTTGCCCAACTAACTACGACTTTACATATTTGAATGGATACAGAAGAAAATACACTGTTGGGGAGATGAATTCAAACTGAAAAAGATGGCTGCTAATAGCCTCTATCATCCTGGTACGCTTTTTCATCCATTTCTATTGCAAAGTGCTTTCCTAATTATTAAGTGACGGGGATATGCTGTGAATTTGAACTTTGTCACTATCTTCTCTGCTTGCTGTTTCCGCTTGAAACTACTTGTCACAAATTGTTTCTGCACTGAGAGAGTATTAATACTGATGGAAATCTGGTATTGCATGCAGTGGTAATGAAATAGTACTTCTATGTAAGCATCTGCTGAAATCGTTGTTTTTATAAAACAGCATGTATCTTGTTTCAAACCTGGTGCTGCATTCACCTTGGCTTTCTTGATTTCTAAAAATAGATAATGTGGATCCTCATGAAATGTGGTAAGTTTGCTATTATATTTCATGGATCAGGAGCAGCAAGTTGTGACAATGGTAAAATCACCCTTTTTATGATAAACACATTGTATGTTACAAAATGCTCAGTGTGAATGAGGGCTGAAAGCAAATTTTCCTTAAAGTGACATTAAAGGACCCCCCAAGCGGGGCGGGCTTGTGATCATCGCAAGTACGATCTGCCTGTCCAAGGTAGGCAGATTGTACATTTTTTTAATTACCTTACAACCCTCGCAAGACAAATATAATAACCAAATAATAATAAGTTTAATAACCCTTTAAGCTTTGTGAATGAGGTGAAGCTCTGCTGACTTCCATCATCCAATCTTGTGAAAGCTAAAATACCGTCTTTTGGATTTTCTTTGGGCATTTTGTGGAAAAGTGCAATTTCACCACATTCAGTAAGCTAAATAAAAATTCCCTTGCAAAGTGAACAGCCTGATTTTTGCCTTTAGTAAATCAACCTCGTAATCTCAGAATCTTACACTGGTTTATAGGTTAAGACTGCCATATATAGAGGCTCTCAGTATGGGGCCCCTAATACAGCTGGAAGGACTGGCTACGCAGAAAATGGATTTAATAAATATGGCAGCCATTATTTCTTCAGTGGGGTTTTTTTTGTCTCTAACTGCTGTACAAATGTTTCCAAGCTAAATGTGTTAGGAAGAGATAACTACAGCGATTTCTTTTTTATAGGGGATCATTGCGGAGTATAATAAAATCAATGGTGTTAAAGAAGACGATGATACAGACAAGTTTAAAGAGGCGATTGTAAAGTTCCACAAGCTTTTTGGGATGCCAGATGAAGAGAAATTGGTGAATTACTATTCCTGCAGTTTCTGGAAGGGTAGAGTTCCCAGGCAAGGATGGATGTATCTGAGCATCAATCACCTTTGTTTCTATTCCTTCTTGCTGGGGAAAGAAGGTAATCTGAAAAAGTCAATATTCATTTATTTCTGGGATACTATATGTGAGATTTTATGGATCAGTGATTGTGTGCTGCTAATTGCTCTTATCTTTTTGTATTAGCGTGGTCTTTAGACTTTTGATTTTACTGTTCATCCGTTGTTTAGAGTCAGTGCAGCTACTTTGGGTGCAGCCATTTTGTGTCTATGATGCTGTACAGGGCCTGGGCAACCACCACATGAAATTATTTTTTCCTCATGAAGCTAAACATTTGAATCCTTCCCATGCACAGAAATGTTTGCATGCTTCTGATGAATAGTAGGTAAAAGCATAAATGACCTTAATAATAGGTAGAATATAGGTAAATGACTGAGTGTTATGGGCTTGGTATAATGAGAGAGAGTCCTCTGAATTGTAGAACACTTGTAACAGTAAGCGTGCCAATGCAGGGTGGCCAAGAACATCAGGTACACTTTACACTTTAATGCCAGCCCTAAAGGCTGAACATATTCATCTTCACTTTAAGTGTCAATACACCTTCGTTTTTTTTTGCTATTTATTGTTGCCAGACTTGCTTTGAAAAACTTTTTTTATTTCCTCGTTCTCTCATGGTATCCAAACCACTAGTCCCAATCTCCCCCTAGCCAGTTGCTTTGGAGGCACCCATGTGTGCATGCTCATGGCCGTGCCTGCACCAAGCTGCACCAAGCTGCACCACCCTTGCAATCACAGTTTGACTGATGACAGCATAAGGAGCCTATGGCTCCTTTGCCCTCAATACCCTCCCACACAACCAGGAAGTTTGGGGAACCCAGAGTATCTTCACAGTCGTGGCAGAGAATACAAGTGGCTGCAAATGCATTAAGGTAAAAAGCACCCAGCCATTACTACTAGATCAACTCCCCCCATGCTCAGTTTGGCTATTGAGAGTGAAGAGAGGAATAAGAATTCCAGCACTGTGATGTGGCAAGAAGAGGAGTGGACCACAGCCCCCTTATTACCTGGATTTTCTGGGCAAATTTCCTCTATTCCTTTTAGTAATATGCAGTAGTGTGGTCCTATTTGACTATGCTCTTAGACCACTGATAATTAAGTTCATCATTAAGAATCAAACCTCAGGCAATGACACAGTGATGTTCTTGCTGCTGACATGCTGTCATATTTCTCTTTCAGCCAAGCTGGTGATCCGTTGGGTGGATATAACGCAACTGGAAAAGACAGCCACCCTGCTTCTTCCCGACATGATTAAAGCCAGCACGCGGTCTAGTGAACATTTCTTCTCCGTCTTTCTCAACATCACAGAGACATTCAAACTAATGGAGCAACTTGCCAACATAGCTATGAGGCAGCTTCTGGACAACGAAGGCTTTGAGCAGGACCGATCTCTTCCCAAACTGAAAAAGAAATCGCCCAAGAAAGTATCTGCCCTAAAACGGTGAGTGAATATATTTATGAAGACGTTTGCTGCACATGTCCTTTCTGCAAAGTACGCTTGCTGGGTCGGTGAAATAGAGTACAGTTAAAATAATGAATCTTGATGAACTGACCCCATGATTCTGTTGTATTGTTAACATCCGAGTTCTTCTTTAAATGATTCGCTTCTAACTTATTAAACTACTAGTATAAGTTAAAGGCAGCCATACACGTAGCAATTTGTGATCGACATGTTTCCGCAATGGCAAACAAGTGACTTCTCAGTAAAATTTTGAATGCAACACACACATTGTTTGGTCCTTTTTACATTTCCCATTTATTTTCACCTGGTGTTTCAGCAAGTAACACAATTCTGGCTTAGGCCCCGTTCACACCTGGGCGTTTTGTAGCGCGTTCTTACGCTCTGCAAAACGCTCAAACACCGAAATCCCATTATTTCCTATGGGTATGGTTCACACCTGGGCGTATTACAGGCCGTGTGAACGCGCTACAAAACGCTCTACGCCCAAAGAAGTACAGGAGCGTCTTTGGGGCGTATATTTGCCGCGTGTATCCATTGGGATACAGCCAGGTAGCCCTCGGAAACGCGTGTTTGTAAAACAAATGCAGCCACATCTAAGCATTGGCATGCTGCAATATATTAACCCCTTCGTGACTGACGACGTACAGTGTACGTCGCCAGCATCGGGGCTGTTTAAACAGACTCCTGGCGACTTTTGCCGCCGGGACTCTGTTTAAACTTGTAGAGCCGACTGTCGGCTTTACAACAGAAGCGATCCTGGCGACTTACCTGTCGCCAGATCGCTTCTGCGTCCCGAAGAAGGGGCCGCCCCCCCCGCCGGACACCCCCGCCGTGCTTCCCGGGCTCCGTTGCCCCTCCTACGGGCCCGGGACCGGCGATCTTTGTGTCCGCGGGGAGCTGGGGAGGAGGTCGACGAACTTCCGTTCATCGATCCCCTCCCCGTTCTATGGGACCGGGAGCGATGCAGATTGCATCACTTCCGGTCCCTGGGCTGTCAGTTCTGGGCTCCTGCAGCCCAGCTATAAGCTATTGAAGTGCGATCTGCACTTCAATAGCTTATTTCCAGTGTAAAGGTGACACTGGGGGTCTTTTGGACCCCCAGCATCACCTTAAAGAGTACCTGTCACGACCATCTGCTATCACATGGGGGGGCTTGTAAGCCCCGCTATGTGATAGCAGCCAAAGTTAAAAAAAAAACAAACCCTTTTTCAATTAAAATTAAATAAAATCAATCTAATAATAATAAAAAAACATTTTTAAAGTCCCCCGCCCCCGCGAGCACGCGCGTCGCCACGTAAACACGCGTCGGGTGCGTCTACGTATGAAAACGACGAACGCGCTACACATGTTGGGTATCGCCGCGCACGCCGGAGTGAGAGCAATAATTCTAGGTCCAGTATTTTGGAGTATCTCTAAATTGATGACCTGTTTAAAGCGTCTTCTTTTGACTTTTTGGGGTACTGCAGTTTTTCGCCGTTTCGCGGACGCACGCAATTTGTAACCTATGCATGTTGGGTATCGTTTTACTCGTTGTAACCTCATCTTTTATATGTCATTTAAAAAATTGGTATTTTGTTGTGTTTTGGGGCATTAAATTAAATTTTTTACTAAATGTTTGGGTTTAATAAGGAGTTGCGCTAATATTGCGCAACATAAAAATTTGCAACTACCACCATTTTATTCTATAGGGTCTTGGCATTCAGAAAATATATAATGTTGGGGGGTTTTAAGTCATTTTCAGGCCTAAAATGTGGAATATAACATGGGTGCAAAAAATGAAAAAAGGGCCTCAGTCATGAAGGGGTTAAATGTTTGCTTTTGTGTTTAGATACACTTTAAGTATCATCCGTTTTGGTGGTAGTGCTGCAAAAAATCTGCATATTTTATATAACCCCTTTTGTATACACCGGGCCCTTCCTAAAACCTGTATTGACTTCACATTTACTCAACTGACAAACTGGTTTGTTTTTATATTGCAGGGATTTAGACGCTCGCGCGAAGAGCGAGCGATATCGTTCCCTCTTCCGCCTCCCCAAGGACGAGAAGCTGGATGGACATACAGACTGTACCCTGTGGACACCATTCAGTAAAAGACATATTGTTGGCCAAATGTTTGTTTCCACCAATTACATCTGCTTCACCAGTAAAGAGGAGAACCTGTGCAGTCTAATCATTCCACTGAGAGAGGTGCGTCTCTGTGTATTTCTACAGTGATGACAGTGCACAGTCCCTCAGCATTGACCTTTTTTGAGCCATCCATGTAATTTGGTTCTTCACCCCCTCCGTCTAGAAATGAGTCATTTTACTGAATTTTCTGGCCCATTTACTGCGAGTCTTAGGCACTAATTTATGCACTTTTTCCGTGCCGGTTGGATCTAATTATATTTCCTTCATTAAGCAAACAGCTAGAAAGCGATGTAAACATTGATAAGCTGCAGCCCTTCGCCACCTCCCTCGCCTGCAACCTGTTCATTGTCAGCAGATATGTCGGAATGGTTCTACTCGGTTGTTATTTTAATTAAAAATATGAATAATATTCCAGAGAATGGCTGTTAAACTGGCAAATCCTGGAATTTATGCAGCTCAGGGCATAATGACTATAGCCCCTCCTTTGCTAGCATAGTCCTAAACGCATTTGTTTAATTATCCTTTTTGAATGCCATTCAAACACACACAGGAAACCTTTTTACATGACCTTTTTATAAGTAAGGCATTCAAAATTGAGAATGATTTACTAAGACCAATCAGATTCTACCTTTCATTATCAAAGTTTAACTGAACAAGTGGAAGAGAGAAGCTGATTGGTTACTATGGGCAACTGCTCCAGATTGTCTGTTCCAGTCTTAGTTGATTCCCCCCAAATGTTTTCAGTTATAGGCATTTACCAACATTTGAAATTGTCTGCATTCTATGTCTCCCAGCCAGGACATCTAGCACCATCACCACCTACCACTGCTGTTCCAAGGGTTCTCACTCTCTCTGTTGCTGATTTTTGTGTATTTTCTTGTTTTAATTTATGGAGAATGCTGCTGGAGGAGTACATTTTTTTTTACCTCCAAGGCAATACAGAAGAAACCAGTAGTTTAAGCCAGCTATACCGTGTACACATTTCTGCCAGGTCTGGATGATTTGGCTGAAATTGGCACAGTGGTTAACCCTGTCACCACCAGTGACATGCGGTACCTCGTGCTCTGGGTGAGGCATTCCCCAGCCTCGCCCTGAGCCCATCCCGCCCTGCCCCCGCCGACCGAAACTCTGCCCCCACCAGACAAAGCTGCACCCCCAACTCGTCCCCAAGCTAGTGTAAAGGAGAAAGGGAGGAGGAAGGGAGGAGACAGGGAGGAGCCTTCCTGTCCCTCACTTGCTCCTCACACCATTGATTCTGACCTATCTCCAACTCAATTGGCAGAAATGCAGCCCCAGACTTGCAAGGAACCTCCACCATACTTAACTGTTGCTGCAGACGCTCATTATTATACTACTCTTCAGCCCTTCGACAAATAAACTGCCTCCTGCTACAGCCAAATATTTCAGATTTTGACTCATTAGTCCAGAGCACCTGCTGCCATTTTTCTGCGGCCTTGCGGCAAAAAAGCCATACCTCCGATGTGGAAACAAGGCTAAGCGACTCAACTATGTACGAAAACATAGGAACTGGGGTGCAGAAAAATGGCAGCAGGTGCTCTGGATTGATGAGTGAAAATGTGAAATATTTAACCTTATCTGTAACTTTGGGTATAGATAGTAAGGAGCAATTTTTTAAAGCAGGGAAATTTGACATTAACCAAACATTAACTGCAGACAAATCTTTTAGGTGCATGTGCTTAAATGATAGTGATTGATTTAACACCAGTAAATATTTAGTGAAGTCACTGTTTTTTGAATATGCCCTCAAGACTCACACTTAATTGGATATTAAATATTGGATATTGTTTGTAGGATTTTTTATTTTATCCCAAGGGATTTTACATTGCAATACCGCGCGGCAACTGTGAGGCACATCATAATGCACGGTAACACATTACAGTGCATTATGGCGCCGTGTTTATATGGACATTTCAGCCCATTCATTTGAAAAAACTGCCTTAACGTAAGGCAAGTTAACGCAACGCAGGATAACACTGCACCAGGGCAAAGGGTGTGAATCAGGCCCTTTTAAAAATGTTGACAATTGAGAAATAAAAATGTGTTTGGTGAAAGGCTTAGCTAGATACTTGGTAAACAAATGATGTGTTACATTTTCTGTAGGTGACTATTGTTGAGAAAGCAGACAGTTCCAGTGTCCTGCCGAGTCCACTGTCTATCAGCACAAAGAACAGAATGACTTTCCTATTTGCCAACCTGAAGGACAGAGACTTTCTTGTGCAGAGGATATCTGATTTCCTGCAGCAAACTACCCTGAAAATGTACTTTGATAAGGACATATCTGGGAGTGACAGCAGCATGGGTGAAGAGGTATGACAGCACATTGCGGAAAAAAGAAGGCTCATGTAGTCCACTATGTTGCAGTTGTTTAGATTATGATAATGTTCCCTACTCTGCATCTGCTTTCACACATCCCTAATCTTTATACTGATAATAAAGAGCTGCCTGGTAGCCGTGTCCTGGTCTAATGTGTTTAATTCATTTCTTTTAGGTTTATTCCAGAGCTAGCAGCTTTGTTTCCTGCAGTCCTCAGCTGAGACTCCAGACAGAAGTAGATGGTGACCGACCATTAAATCTTAATGGCAATAATGCTCCAACCGCCACCCAGACCTTAATGACAATGTATCGCAGGAGATCACCGGAGGAGTTCAACCCTAAACTGGTAATTATATAGTTGCCCCAAAGGAGTGGACTCCAAATTGTGGGCCGGATAACGCCCTTTGCCTGCCTTTATCCAGCTATCGGGGGAATTATTCTTCCCTGTGACACAAAGGGCCACTATTTCTTTCACTGACACAGTGGGGCATAATTCCTTTTTTTGACACCATCGATGGGCACAATTCCCAATATTGACCATTGATGTGGCAAAAAAACTCAACATTTTTCCTTGCATGGATACCAACAGTGGGGCATTATCCCTCCTCCCAAATACCACATGAGCTAGGTAATTTTTTTTTTTTACTTCCACTGATCACCAAGCCTGATCTCCAACTGGCCACAGTCTGGCCCTCCTAAAGTCTGGAGGACATTGAACCAGCCCTTTTTTAAAAATGTTGTGTACCCTGCCCTAAAGGATAGCATTGTATCTTAACGCCGCAAATCACTATTATTTTTCTTGCCAGACTGCACTTTCCCAGATGCCACATTAAAATGTGCATAAAATGAATTGGTAACTTTTTTTTTGGTAAACGAGGCTCTAAGGTCAGTGTTTATTTTCAGGAGAGAGGGTAGTAAGTGGTTGAGTTATAGGACATGGGGTGATCTAATAATCACACATTTCTTTCACTTACATTTCAATACTGTAATACTCTAATTTTCTTATAAAACAATACATGTTGGGGACCTGGATACCTTCCTGTGAAATGCCAGCAGATCTGCTACAGTGCTTCTTTTAAACATCTGGATCAGAGTCTTGTTTTCTCTACTGAGGGTTGTTTTAACAAAGGGTTAAGAGGGCAACTATCTCATCAGGGCACCTGGATAAGGGCCCACCAAGAGAATCTGCAAGGATTGCATTTAAGCCCCTCTGCCACACACGCTTTATGGGGAAAGTGAGAGCCCCTTGCTTTAATGATACACCATCATCTTTCAGTTTGAGATCAATATCATCCTAAGGGCCAATTCACACTAGCCTCTGCACTAAAAGTACAGCAGCTGGGGTGTGTTGCCTGACACAGTGCTGATGTGCCAATCCTGGCGCATGGCAACTGTGTACTTTTTTTCTTTTTATGCTTAAAACTTTAAAATTTTAAATGTTATTCAGTTCATTGTGCACAGTGCATCACATCCTGCTGCGCTGAAAAAAAAGTACAACATGCTGTACCTTTTTCAGTGCACACCACCACATTTCCATTGCAACGTGGTGGTGTGAACCCGAGCCTGTCCGTGACTAGGCAATTTGCTTTGTCTTGTGCTGGGGCTGCACTGGAAACAACTGCCAGTGCAGTCCCAAAGCATATGGGTGGGAATCGTCACTAATAGTCAGCCAAATGAATTTATACAATGTTTAATCCAACTCTTTCCAGTCCTACTCGCAAACCAAAATCAGTCTGGGTGATTCCAAAAGAAACAAACTAAAATATTAGGGATTTGAAGTTGTTTGCAATGTGAAAAACATCTTGTATGGAAAATGTGGTAGAATTAGGATCTAACTTTACTATTTCTCTAACCCTATGTAACGTAACATTTCCCCTAGAGGCTCTGCTGAGCAAACCAATCAGGCTTGTACCCAGACCTGCCAGAAAACTAAAGGCATACACTCCCTTTGGACTTCTCCCACCATTTCTTCTACATTTACCCCACCCTACCTAAATCCCCTCCTAATCATACCATCACCTCTTTTCCAAATGGTACTGGAAAGTACTGCACACCTGAGTATGGATCTTCTCTACAATCTCTTCAATTATAGCAACATCGTGTGTCCTCCCTCAATTAGCAGTATTTGGTAGACCCCACAGTGGAAATAAATCTGAATAAAAAGAGCATTCATTATAAATTAAAAAATTGTGGTTCAGCTTTGCACACTTCTTTCTTTTGTAAAAGGCCAAAGAGTTTCTGAAGGAACAAGCATGGAAGATCCATTTTGCAGAGTATGGCCAGGGAATCTGCATGTACCGCACACAAAAGACAAGAGACCTGGTGCTGAAAGGGATCCCAGAGAGTATGCGTGGAGAGTTATGGCTGCTCTTCTCTGGTCAGTTACAGTTTAAACTTGAATTACTGATTAGTAAACATCTAGGCCTGTAAAGGCATAGTCTTGCAGTTCTTTATTACCTGTTCTATATTACCAGGTGCTATTAATGAAATGACTACTCATCCTGGGTATTATGAAGAGCTGGTCGAGAAGTCAATGGGTCAATATAACCTTGCCACAGAAGAGATTGAGAGGGATTTGCATCGTTCCCTTCCAGAACATCCAGCATTCCAAAACGAAATTGGGATCTCTGCCTTGAGGAGAGTCCTCACTGCTTATGCCTTCAGAAATCCAAACATTGGATACTGTCAGGTAAATTTAAAATGTACATTTCACAGGGGACACTGGGATTAGAGCAAGTGCAATGTGTTTGGTAGTTTGTACATTACTATAGTAACACAGGTGTCCGTACCTAAGCCATGGGTTTGCTTACAGCATGACGTGTTATAATATACACTCACTGGTCGCTTTATTAGGTACACCTCTTCAACTGCTCGTTAACACAAATATTTTATCAGCCAATCACATGGCAGTAACTTAATACATTTAGGCATGTAGACATGGTCAAGCCAAACGCCAGCATTGGTTGTAAATATCCTACTTAAAATTCTTATCAGATTTCACTTGTACCTCGCATAGCTGCTTGTACACATTAGTAGGTTATCAGTGCTTCCTGTGTAATCACGTATGGAAAGCAATTCAACAAGTTTATAATATAGCTCTGTCAGTGGGTGTCTGTAAAGGAGAGTCAGCAGTTTTATCTCAAACTTGGTTTCCTTTATGGTTCATTTTCCATTTTATTTGATGACTGAAGCAGAATAATTCAGCAAATATTTAAGTCCATGACCCAGTTGCAATTCTAAAGAAAAAAAAAAAAGTCACATTGGCTGAGAACTATAGTAGACATTTTGTTGTTCTATTTCTTTCTATCCGTATCTCTTTTTATCTTTCCACTTGAACCTTGATGTGGAATGCCTTGTGATAATAAGACACCCACACACATTATAATCTGTTTATATAATTCACTGCATATAGTTCAGATTGATTATAATTCTTACATGGGGCAACACCCGTACAATATATCAAACTACATTCATACCATATGAAAAAGGTCAGATTTGCTAAAATAGTTCAATGAACTGACTGGATTGTATCCTATGTAACAGTACAATTCTGATTTAATATAGGACTTGATACGTTTGAACAATCAGAATGTACTGTGTAGAGGGAAACCATGTGAGCATTTAGCTACAACCTTATATAGACTTTTCAGTGTTTTTTCTTTAGTTACACATGTAGGGTAAATCAGCTTGTAACTCATTTTTTGGTGTTTGTTAACTATTTAACAATCATTCTTTTGTTTATTCGTGATTATATATGTATGTAGGGCAGCCATATTTGCTCAGCACTTTTTGTTGCTTTTTGTCTGACAATAAACTGAACCATTATCCCAAAAACATAGGTGTAACATTGATTTAGCCTTTGTTATGCAACTACTTGGACTGTAGATACTGTAGATACTAAGGTTGAGTTTACTGCAGAACGGCTGTCCAGAGACTGTAACCCATATCTTTGCAGGGTATTCTGTAATCCAAGGGAACAAGATTTGAAATGTAATATTGTCGGGAATGCCGCTGTTTGCTTAAACCTCATTGCTAATATATATTTTTCTCTAACCTGTACTAAAAATGAAAGAGGCTGCCGGGTGATGTCTACATTTGCCCATCTATGTCTTTATCTTTGTATTATTGTATGCTGGTCCTGATTTGCAATCTGTTTTTTTGTAGGCCATGAATATTGTTACCTCTGTGCTTCTGCTGTATGCAAAGGAAGAAGAGGCCTTTTGGTTGCTTGTTGCTCTATGTGAACGCATGCTTCCTGATTACTACAATACAAGAGTTGTTGGTATGTTTTGGAAGAAATGTTAGGTTTTCTAATATTAGTACTGTATCTACTTTGTTTCACAACATCAAACCAAAGTGTAAGTGGTGAGGTGCCCATAGTGAGTAACCTCTACAGGCAGCTGGTATTATCTGTGAAACCAATAATAAATAACTAACAATAAAATATATGTTTTGCAGAACATCTGCAGTACCCATCTGGGGCTGAATTTGTTGGTGAACTATACAAATCATTTTGTTTCTTCTAGGGGCTCTTGTGGATCAGGGCGTTTTTGAAGAGTTGGCTCGGGATTATGTGCCTCAGTTGTATGACTGTATGCAAGATCTGGGGGTCATTTCCACGATTTCCCTATCTTGGTTCCTGACCTTGTTCCTCAGCGTCATGCCTTTTGAAAGTGCTGTGGTGGTAGTGGACTGTTTCTTCTATGAAGGCATTAAGGTGATATTCCAACTGGCACTTGCTGTATTGGAGGCCAATGTGGACAAGCTACTTAACTGCAAAGATGATGGAGAAGCTATGACTGTCCTGGGGAGGTATGTGATAGTTCTCATTTCTCTTTAGAAGATTTTCTAGAGTTCGGTACAATATTGTTCTTTTAAAATAGAATTTATATAATATCCTACCTATAAAAAAAGGTATGGAGTCATGATTTAAGACTTGTGGGTGACTGTGTCAGACAATAGTATTAGCAGTGTTTGTTATTTAGCATTCAAATGGTAAATATTTGCCTACTAATTAGTAAAAGGAATCCGGTTTTCTTTTGCTAGAATGATGAAGGTGGTTGTTGGAAGATGATTTCTTACAATAGAAATTGGTTACAGAAGTACTAGTTTTAGCATCAGCCCAGTACAGTTAGCAAGTTTTGAACTCAGGCTTGCCATATGTGACCAGCTGAATTGTGGGCCAGTGGCATCCTTTATGGATCCATTATTGAACCTCATCAGAAAAGAAAACCCATTCTTCTTTATACTACATAAAAAAGAGCCCTAAATCTAACAATACTATGCCAATACCAAACATAGAAATGGTACAGGAGCTGCAAATGGTACTGCTGCTGACTGAATGAAAAGTTGTGTCCAGCTAAGACATCGGCTTACTACAAAACAGCCTGCATATTACTTCTGTGGCTTGCTATAAAATTAACTTCTCCACTTCAAGAAAACATTAAAATAGTTGGATTGTGGCAAACTTTGCATCCAGAACTTCCCCATTTGTGTATAAACAGCTTTGGTGGAGTAGGGTTTGAGCTGCAAAGATACAAGTCAACCATTTAGGTCATGGTGAGATAAATTCAGCTTCAGACATACATATGTCTATTGTGCTTCTGACATCTAGGCTGGGGGTGTTCATTTTCTTTTACATCATTTTACAATTTCCTTTTTTTTTTTCTAAAGGTATTTAGACAGTGTGAGTAATAAAGACAGCACTTTACCACCAATTCCTCATCTCCATTCCTTAATCACGGATGACACAGAGCCTTATCCAGAAGTGGACATCTTTACACTGATAGCTGCCTCTTATCAGGTATTGTGTATACAACTATGGTCCATTGTTAAATTAAACTGTTTGGTTACACATTTAAAGCTGAACTGCAGGTAATCAGCTAAATACACAGCTGAAATGCATGCAGGAGAACGGTTTTACTTGCCAAAGAGGATGGAGGATCCAGAAATCCATCTCAGACAACATAGCCAGATCATTATTCTATTCTGCAGTGGCAGCACAGTTTGGTCAAAAACACACGCTCATTATACTGATTGGTCGAACTGTCTGTAAGAATGTTCACACATCAGCACAAGTGCACTACAGCAGACCCTGATTGGCCCTTAATATTTCCCCTCCTTGTCCCAGAGTAAGTGCTGCTATGCAGAGTACTGCACATTTACAATGTGTTTTTTATCACTGCAGAAATTTGGAACTATATGGGCAGACCTAATAGAGCAAATGAGATTTAAACAACGGCTTAAAGTGATACAGACACTTGAGGATACTACAAAACGAAATGTTGTAAGTACTGCTTTACCATGTGTTGATCTTAACAAATTAGTTTTCATTTCAAATATGAGGTCTTTAGTTTTGTATGTTTAATTTTATTGATGATGTATAAAATAAATATTTCCCTTTTGAGCTTCCCAAGTACAAACCACCATGGCCGCTCTGCTGCACAATGTTTGCAGTGTGCCTGCCTCCCCCTTTCCGGCCTGAGTACTACAGGTTGCTAAGAGCCAGACTAGAAGATGTGTAAGGGCCGTACACATGTACCTGCCCAGCCCTTAGCAACCTAGGACGCACTTTGCCAGCGTCCTGCCGAGCTCCTGGCAACTAGTGGCAACGTCACTGGTTTCTAGGAGCTCGGTGGTATGCCAGATAGTGCTTCCCAGGTTGCTAAGAGCTGGGCGGGAGATGCAGAGGCCTTATACATCTAGCAGTGTCACTCTACCCTGCCCCCTACCTGGCTTGCACAGGATTTTAGGTTAGTGTAGGGAACCTTAGCTAAAGTGGAAGGTGTATGAGTGTGTTGTCACCAGGCCTAAAGAAACACTTTCTGCACCTAGGGAGGGGAAGACCATAGAGCCTTTAACAGGCAAAGATAGAAATATTTGGCCTGTACTTTTTAACGATAACCTAGATGATGTTCCAAGATGTAATTAATATGGCACATAGGAGGTTTTTCTATGGGACCGACACTGGAATCCATCCTGTGGGTAGATAAAAAAAGCACTGTCTAAGCAGATTTTGATTTTGTATGCACACAGCTGCCTATTTTGCATCTTATCTGACGTTTATGGAATTAAAAAAGTTAAGAAAAGCTTTGACGAGCCAGTTGATGAAGCACAAATCATTTATATCAGTAAGGCAATGGTAAATGAAATAGATGAGTATTTTGTCTATTTTCTGCTTGCTAAATGTGCCCTAGTCTATAAAAAGTAAGACTTTTTTTAGGTCTGTTAGTTATTACACATTTAAAAATCTTTGCAAAATATAATCATCATAGAAATAGGGCAGGCTGGGTGTTTATTGAAGCTTCTGCCCACATTTTTGTATAATCTGTGGGAGATCCTTACCAAGCTTCTGTTTACATACTGGAAAAAGCACGGAATATTCTGTTTTTATATGGCATATGCTGTATTTTTCTGAAAAGATTGACAGCACCTGGATTGTATACAGCTGAGTAATGAGACTAATCATAATTAATTGCCTGATTAAATGAATTAAAATTAGAACAGAATATTTTTTGTTTGCTAGACTTTGCACAGTGATGAGGGAACTAATTTTAGCAGCCTTTTAACGAGCATATTAATTTTCCGCTGACTTCATTCTGTGTTCTGTGGAAAATAGCATATTTTGCTGCAGTTATACTGACATTTAAAAATGTTGTTCCTATAGGTCCGTACTATTGTCACTGACACTGCTTTCACAATTGATGAGTTGGAAGAATTGTATGCACTTTTTAAGGTATGGATAGAATATAGCTTGTATCTATTGTATTCACTGCATTTCAATCCAGCAGCTGCTCATTAGGTTAAATGTGGTGCATTTTTTAGAAGCTGTGGCTTTCCTTTGTGGCTCTTGGCTTCCCAAAGTCACTTATATTACCTTATGCTTTGCCTTTTTAAAATGTACTGTATGGCCAATGCTTGTGAACACCTGACCTTCACACTTATGACCTTGTTGAACACCCCATTCCAAAACCATAGGCATAAATGGAGTTGCCCCCACCCCACCTCTAATAGGCTATAATGGCCTCCACTCCTTTGGGAGAGCTTTCCACAAGATCTGATTGTCTATGTGGGAATGTGTGACCATTGAGCCACACTGAGGTCAGATACTGATGTTAGACAAGATGACCTGCCGAGCATTCTACTTCACTCCAAGGTAATAGGGTTGAGGTAAGGGCCCTGTGCAGGCCACTTGAGTACCTCCACACCAAACTCCTCAAACCATAATTTTATGGAGCTGGGTTTGTGTACCATTGTGCTGGAGAGGTCTTTCCCCAAATTGTTGCAATGGTTGAAAGTTCACAATTGTATAAAATGTATTCCTATTCTGTAGTCTTTAACTGTACCTTTCACATACTGTAAAGCACCTGAATGCAATCATTTGTCCACCAACAGTGTAATTGTCCACCAACAGTGTAATACAGTATAGTGTAATTCAGGTAACCAAACAAATTGTATAGCGGAAAGCATTCAAATATATTGCAAAAATGCACCACAACTGAGAGAGGATTTTAGAATTTCAGTGTAAAATCATTAAAATTAATTGAGCGTCAGTCTTAGATCTTGTGTATGGAGGCTGAATTAAATGTTGCAACATGTGTTAGTCTATGTTCTAACATATATGGAGGGGAATCTATAAATGGTCTTATCTCCTAGAACGGTGGTTTTCAAACACCAGTCCGTGGACTGCTGTGAGGCTGCAGTTTCTTTACTGCCGGGCTATGGCTTCCTGCCCTGTCTTTTGGGCACTGGCTTCCCAACCCAGTCTGCCCCTGGTCCCAGGGCCCAAGGGGCCTCAGGATTCAGGGAGAAGCGCTAGGCTGGGAAGCAGATGAGGCTGGTGCCAGTGCAGTTTGTTCATGCTGCCTGTC
Organism: Nanorana parkeri; assembly: GCF_000935625.1. Classification (NCBI taxonomy): domain Eukaryota; kingdom Metazoa; phylum Chordata; class Amphibia; order Anura; family Dicroglossidae; genus Nanorana; species Nanorana parkeri. The sequence continues at coordinate 739,706 of NW_017306930.1, forward strand.
TATTCAGATCTCTGTCAGAGTATTTGCTGCGAGACCTGACGGTTGAAATTAATGTAACTTGCGGTCCTGCAGTTCATGAAGTGTATTATGTAAACACAACCCATAACCAGTCAAGACACTTTGAAGCTGCAGCCAATCAGCAAAAAGCGGACATTGTCACATGACAGCATCAGATAGGGGGGTTGTGGGTGTTTTATTCATTAATGGAGAGTAAGAAAAAATTAGGTTGAGAGAAAGAAAAGGGAAAGGACGAGAGAGGGAAAGAGAGAATGAAAAAGAGAGCGAGCAAAAAAAAAAAACCAAAGCAAAACAATCGAGAGAGAGAATGAAAGGGAAAAGGAAAAAAATACACCGCAAGAATGAGAAAACAATGAAGCTTTAAATAGGCTTAATATTTTTTTGTCATTTTGTTCATTTAAATTACAACTGATACTGATTACTTCCTTTTTAATACATTTTAAATACAAAGTTTGTATTTCCATACTTTCTTTTTTGTATGAGTAAGTTGTTTTTTTTTTTTTACTGTTGGGTCATAGAAGGTTTTGAAGAATTTACAGGGTTCTGGTCTGACTCGGGTTGAAAACCACTGTCCTAGGACAAACATGGTTTTCACTGACTTTAAATTCAAGTTATAATGCTTTCATATAATTTTGATATTTGATAATGTTCCTTTTTAAATTGGCTCGGTAAATAAAACTTGCTAGAACATACACCTAATTTCACTTGCTAGTAATATTATGCTGTGTCTGGTACATTTATTTTTTGTTGCTTAATACAATGAGCACAACATACATAAAAATAAAAATATGTAACTGTGTTAATAATCAGCTGAAATATTTTACCGTTTCAGGCGGAGCACCTGACTAGCTGCTACTGGGGAGGTAACAGCAGCTCCGTTGAAAGTCACGACCCCTCCCTTCCCTATCTTGAGCAGTACCGCATAGACTTCCAGCAATTCAAAGGCATGTTCATACTCCTATTCCCATGGGCAAGTGGCGCACACACAGATGTCATGGCTGTCCGTCTCTTTAGACTCCTAGATGAGAATGGGGATTGTTTGATCAATTTCAAAGAGTTTGTCTCTGGCTTAAGTGAGTATAAAAATATATTTTGAATAAGGTAATTGAATTCCTGTGACCATAGGAGTGTGTAGTGTTGGCTGGCTGTAAAACTTTTTAGAGGATAATATATTATGTAATGACAATAATAACAAACAATAAGCTAAAAAAAAAATTGTAATACAATCAATCAAAGGTAAAGAGGTTGTGTAGGCAAACATTATACCATTTTAGGATGATTCCAAGGGGTTCATTTTGTAGGCAAATAGATGTTTCACGGAAGTGTAGATTTTCACTGTGTACACAGTTCTCTATGCATGTTGATCGCAGGGCTAAAGTCATGTTAGCCTTCCCGCTAGCAGTGATATAATATGTGGAGACAGCTTGTACAAAAACTTCTGTGGATAAAAGAAAGCTACTCTGTTATTAGGTTATATGTAGCCTATTAATATTGAAATGGATCTGAACCACAACTGGGTTCACACAAGATGTCTGCTGCTGTTTCTAATTATGTCGTTTTGCGGTGCACCGGAGAAATCACAAACACAGGATTAAGGTTTATGACGCATCTATGGACTCAAAAGCTGCTTTTACCTGGTCTCGAGCATTGAACTCGTCTGTGACCCCCCTTGGGACTCCTATGGCATCTATGTACACATGTGGGTAATGTGGCTACATGTGCGGTGGATGAGTTGTACCAGAACGTGGTCTGTGACTTGTCATTTCATGATAGAGCACCATTGCAGTTTGTCTTTGGAAGCTTTACACCCCTTTTTAGCCAGATATGTAAGCAGACTCTGCGCAGTTTCTTCAGCCAGGGGCAGGGTGTCAGCACATAAGATCATGTCATCTACATACTGGAGCAGGGCTACAGTTTCCTCACAGGCTCTCTTAGTCTCTGCATGCAGTTGTGCTGGAACATGCTGACTTCTCATTTGCGCTCTTAGCTCCTCAGCTTGCCTCTGCAGCAGGATCTTCTCTGACTGGAGCTTCTCACTTTCCCGTGCAAGGCTGCTGTTCCTTACTTTCAAATCATTCAGCTCTTTCCTCAACATGTCCAACTTGGGTTCAGACCTCCTCTTCTCCTTATTTGCAGCTTCAAATTCATCTCTGACACGACTCAGCTCCTGTTCAACATCTTCTAATCTCCGAGACTTCTCATTCACCTCATTAGTTAAAAGGCATTGCATGTTTTCAAACTTGTCAGTAGTGACAGCCAACTTCAGCTGCTCTCCGGCCTCTTGGACCCTTCGCTCTGCTTTTTTGCTTCTCCTCACAAATGGCTAGCTCATCTTGAAGGCGCCTGTTGTCCTTACGCAAGCATGCGTCCTCCCTGCGCAGTTCCTGCCCCAGGAAGCTCATTGTGATGCAGCTGGATACTCAGCTTCCCAACTTCAGCAGATGCTCCCTCATATTTGCCCTTTACATCTCGGAGCTGTTCCTGTAGTTCCTCAGCACGTGAGCTGCCACTTAGAGCTTCCTGGGTCAGGTGATCCTTCAGGGCCAAGAAGTGTGTCTGCATCTGCTTCACTTTGCTCTCAGAATCCAGCATCCGCTTCTGCACATCACGGAGCGCTTCTTCCAACTGCCGGATCTGTTGGTCTGACTCCGCTTTGCTCCGATCTCTTTCAGTGGCCAGAGCTACACACTCAGAAGATCTCCTTGACAGCTCCTGCTGCAGCCTCAT
>NW_017306930.1:742518-757090 GCF_000935625.1 Nanorana parkeri
GGGCAGGTGGCAGCGTTGATGCATCTCCCATTAGTACATTAGGGAACACGGGAGTGTGGTAGGAGCCATTGGCATTCAGCACCGGGAGGACTGGGTACATGGGGTTAATATGCCTTCCGGATGCTGCCTGACCTGGGACACCAAGATGGCTGCCACCAGAAGGAGGCGGAAGTACACTTGGCTGTGCAGGAAGTGACATGAAAGGTATACCAAGATGGCCACCACCGGATGTAGTAGGGGCGGGACTTCCGGGGTGTTGGCTGGGTATACCAAGATGGCCACCACTGGAGGGTGTCATAGGGGTGGGGGTGGTAAAGCCACCAGGGCCGGTAGTCGTCATAATGACCTGGGAGGGAGGAGCCACGGATGATGGGGCGTTAGACGAAGGGTGCGGTTTGGAATAGTTGTCTGTCCAGTCGCCGCCATTATAGGGCGGTGGCTCAAACACATCATCAGCTTCTGTGATACACATACATCATTTCATCATCTCGTTTACTTTGTGGAGAGCCTTGGCTGTACGAAACCAGGCTTCAGCTATTTTCATCAAACCCTTATCATTTAACTTCCCTCGATGTTCCCTTATCAAGGTACGCCAGAACTCTGGCTGGAGACGGACAATATCATGTTTCAAGTTACATTCTTTTGCTAACTTCTGTAATTTCTCTCTGCTTCAGCCCCCTCCCTCTCACTGCGTAGTGGACATTAACCCTTAGCACCAAGATGTCGGGAATCGCTGGGACAACAGGCTGATGGCCAAGTTTACGTGGGGGGGAGGGGTACCCCCCTTCTACTACTTTCACTAATCCCCAATTCGTTTCATCCACAGTGAACATTAACCCACAAACACATTTAGGACATGACATTACACCGTGGAACTGAGCCACTGGCTGACCGGCTAAGTTCGCCTCGGGGGGACCGATACGTCACCCCGGATTTCGGTCCGCAGACGCCCACTACAGGGTTCCTTTTATTTGGGGCGTAACAGCGCGGAACTGAACCACTGGCTGACCGACTAAGCTCGCCTCGGGGGGACCGATACGTCACCCCGGATTTCCGTCCTTAGACGCCCACTACAGGGTTCCTTCTTTCTCAGGGCATACAGCTCACCGAGATGAGGACGACCCCCTGTAGCTAATTCATTTAGCTCGGCTCAGCCTCGGCCCAGAGCCGCAAAACACACAAACAAATAACACACACAGCCAGCAGAAATCTCTTATGCAGGTTCTTAGCAAAACAGCCCTGGGCAAGGAAAAGTTTACCTGACTTTTGCTGCCCTCGAACAGCCAAGTGGACGTGACAGTGGATCAGACAGAAACAACTAGTACAGTGGTAAGATATTGAAATATGCCTACCGTACTCTCAGGGTTGCGCAAGCCCCCTTGGTCTGTCTGGCCCTCAGCCAACTGCCCGCATGTCACGGCTGCTCTTGGATCGGAACCCAGGGCCCCACGATTTTGGGCGCCAGCTGAAATGGATCTGAACCACAACTGGGTTCACACAAGATGTCTGCTGCTGTTTCTAATTATGTCGTTTTCGGTGCACCGGAGAAATCACAAACACAGGATTAAGGTTTATGACGCATCTACTTTATTCAGGGCGGTCTCTCTCCTTTATACACAGATAACAGGAGAGTGCTCGTCACACATATGCCCACCTCTGTTATCTCTAAATGTCTTGTACTATTGGGCAAACTAGAGGGGCTGTTAGTTAAAGTCTTGTGTCTCTCGCTAATTGGTTAGTCAAAGATATCTTCTGCCTGTAGCGTCCTCCCTCGGCATTCCTTTCATGTGTCCTCGGCGCACTCCCGAATACAGGATCCATCTTGGTTACGCATAGCAAAGCTAAAAGCTGAGTAAGGAAAGTCACAAAGCTAGGAAGCAAATGAAACTAATTCAAAACAATTTAAAACATAGAAAAGGACATTTTCTTGATATGATCCATATTCCTTCACAATATGAGCTCATTAACCTTTTAAGCGCATTTAATCTGTAGGCATAGTAGGCCTGTGCCTATAGGTAGGGAGAAAACGGCAGCTTTTAATTTTTATAGCTCTTAACAATACATGTTTTCCCCAACATTAGGCGATGTACAGTCTTCTCATATACGCTTATTTGCACATTGTAATACCAGAAAATGTTTTTTGGAACAGAGGTACTGCCTCGAGAGTCTAAATCTTTTGTGCCTATGGGCTCCAGTGATAGAAATATGGACTACAGTCTCCAGTAATGGAAATTTGGCCTACAGGTTCCAGTAATGGCGATCAGGCACCAGTAATGGTAATTTACCTTACAAGCTCAAGGAATGGAAATCTGACCTACGGGCTCCAGTAATGTCCTCCCGTGACCCTTAGGAGAACTATGGGGAAAAGCACTGCCCCATAGTTCTCCTTTAATAGGTTGAGCTAGATTTGGTCTGTGACAACAGTGACCCCTGGTGGGATCTCTGTGCAATTGGCATTATAAGAAACCAGTAGTCAGAGAAATATGGAGCCTCCAATTGCTAAATAATAAAAATACTAGTGTCCGGCTTAAAGGGCAAGTTTATACTTCTGCTTAGAAGCGCGTTTCTAAAAGTATTTTTTAATGAGGAGTTGCACATTTTTTTGTGCTTTTTACCATGCTATTTCATTAATTTCTATTCAATCCATATCCATTACACTGCATTACCATGCACGTTAACATGTGTTGCATTAAGTAATCCCATTCATTTGAACCACAATAGACCTAAGAATGGACATGCATAATTTTTCAGATGCAGCACACTACAACAGAGATGAGTTCCTTTTTGCTCATCTGCTTAACTACAATGCACTGTTGTCAGAGGCTACACAAATGTAGCCTCTGACAACAGTGCATTGTAGTTAAGCAGTACCTCAATTCCATCCACACAGTGCTATGACTACAAGCCTGCACCAAGGGGGAAGTGATTGGGGTCAGTAGAGGCAATTTATACCTGAAAAAATTCAAATAATCTGTCTGTCAGGATAATGTTAACATTTCATTTAATGTACAGGTGCCGCCTGTCATGGGGATCTCACTGAAAAACTGAAGCTGTTATATAGAATGCACATACTGCCTGGTGAGTACAGCACAGAAAATCGTGACCATTCTGCTGGTGTTATTTGCTTTTCCTGACTGTAATTTATTTTAATTTATACCAAAATATGATTTTAACTTTCAAGTACCGTATATACTCGAGTATAAGCCGTCCCGAATATAAGCCGAGGTACCTAATTTTACAAAAAAAAAATGGGAAAAAGTATTGACCCGAATATAAGCCGAGGGTGGGAAATGAGGCAGCTAATGGTAGATAGATACCAATAAAATTACATTAATATTTATTTAAAAGAAAAATAACCTAGCTCTGTAAGTGGAAAAGGGGGTACAGGGCTACATATCATGTACTACGGATCATTTAACCCATTCATATTAGCAGAGGATAATTGTAAATCTATTGTTCAGTGCACTCTATATGTAGTATATAGTACATGTACATATAGAGTGCCTGCAACAATACATTTACAATGATCCTCTGCTAACATGAATGGGTTAAATGATCCATAGTACAGGGCTACATACAGATCATTTAATACATTCATGTTAGTATAATTGTAAATGTATTGTCTGCACTGTATTAGCAGTATATACTCTATATGTAGTATATACTGCTAATACAGTGCAGACAATACATATATAATTGCTTAATGAATCTCTCTCTCTACCCCCGCCCTCCCTCCCCTCACTCACTGTGTCCGTGTGCCGGTGATCGATCATCACATCACGGAGAGAGCAGGGACGAGTCAGCGGCGCGCTGGTCCAGTGGGAGGAGCTCCAGGTGGGGTCCTAATTTAGCTGGCTCAGAGGTGCCTGCCCGCTAAATTACAACCCCACCTGGAGCTTCTCTCGCCTGATCAGCGCGCCGCTAACTCATCCCTGCTCCCCTGCCTGGTAAGTAAGATGACGCGCTGGCGCTGACTCGAGTATAAGCCGAGGGGGGGCACTTTTCACCCAAAAAAATGGGCTGAAAATCTCGGCTTATACTCGAGTATATACGGTAACTGACACTCGGGAGTTAAATCTTTAAAAAAAGCAATACATTACCTTAACTATTAACAACATCTTATTTGTGTATCACTCATCTATAGATCCTCAAATCATCTCTGCATTGGTGCTGCCACTGTCCTTCCTTCTGGAGGGTGGCTACTTTTGTTCCCCATGGTCCCTCCCTGTGTGTTGTACAGTAGTCACCGGTCTAAGCTCACTCCCGTGATGGACTACAAACCTCAATACAAATTGGTAAACTAAACATGAGCTTGTAGTCCATCACAGGAGTGAGCTTGGAGCGGTGGTTCCATTACACAGGGACCATGGGGAACAAAAGTAGTCACCCTCCAGAAGGAAGGACAGTGTCAGCACCAATGCAGAGATGATTTAAGGATCTACAGCCGAGTGATACACAAATAAGCTGCATTTTTATTAATACTTAAGTTATTGAATTCATTTTTAAGATTTAATTCCTGAGTTTAGTGTCACTTTAACTTGCAAATCTGAAAGGTAAAATCCAGTCATAACCGAAATGTAACCATTGAGACGTATACAGGCAGCATAGCATTAGTACTTTGTTTTTCAACCAGGCATTTTTATACTGCAGCAGTCCCTTTTTTTTTTATTAATCTGCTGATTTGGAATCATCTTCTTTAGATGTAAGAGAGTCATTTTACAAACACACCCAATGCAAGCTTCTTATTGTCACTCATATATACAGAAAGCCTAATGAATAAAATGATTCGTACAAAGCAATTTCTTACAGCCAACAATCAGATTCAGACCTACCTCGAAAGTTTGAATGTGACTGATGTTGCACAGAGAGAGGTATTTATACAAACCAGTCTTGAGAAAATACTCTTTTGGTGGAGCGTACTCTTGTATTTTGGCTGCAATGGATTGCACTCATTCTAGATTGAGTGAATGTTTTGACTGTAGCAGCACTGCAATGTGTGCTGGATAGCAAGAGCACATTGATACATAAGAGCTGAAATGATTTGCCTACAGCCACTGATCAGATTCAGTATCAAGTTTGATGTTATTAGTGACTGAAGAAATGTAACCCCAGTGTATCTGTGAAGATTCTAACTTTGCTAGCATGACTCATAATGGGAACCCCATTGAGACTGGTTGTATGTCATTTTCAGACCTGACATCGGACCAGGAAGAGCCAGACTCTGCTTTTGAGGCCACTCAATATTTTTTTGAAGATATCACACCGGAAAGTAGCCAAGGTAAGATAATATGTGTGTAAATGTGTACTAGTTGTCATGTACAGAACCTTCATATGAGTGCAAGCTGCCAGTTTATAACACATTTCTTTACATTGATTACATGTTATATATTTTTGATCACAGTGATCGGTTAGGTTTGTATGTAATGTGGGACATCCCAGCTTTCCATGTCACGCTTTAAAAATGGTGAATTTCATGGCAACAATAAAGTCATTTTATTTTGCGGACGTAGAAATAGACCCTATTTTAGACGGGTAACTGCCCTGTGTATTAATAGCATCATAAATATGTAATCTGGAGGGGGAAATCTCCCCACTGGGGACAATAATCAAAAAAACTCTCACTGTTGCTATATAATTTCCAATTCTTCTGGACAAAATAACTGTGATTGCTGTCTATATCCCTATTGGAGAGATTTCCCCCTATTTCCTGTCCCAGTGACCAGCCCATTGATGACTATGGAAATGCATGTTACAATCGTGGGTCAGCGCCTGTTGATAACACACAAAAACTTGTATGGAAAGGTACGAACTAAGCATGAGAACTGAACAAGACAAACAAAATGACCATGTAATGATAAATATTCCCAGGAGGGGGAGCACCTGTTATAACAAATACTATCCATTACCAATCCATTTATAGACTGATTACATTTTCATCAGAATGCCAAATAGGGCTAGCTAGTGGTCTATGTACTGAATGAAAATGAACAACTTTGTATTGTATGTTTGGCTATAGGTAAGGCAAGAATGTGCTGCTTAGAGACATAGAAAGACACTAAATAATAAATGATGCTATATTGTGAGTGGCCATTTTATTAGATGCACATATCTACTTCTCAAAAAGGGGTGCATGTCGTCAGCACCAGCAATCAGGAATATTCAGTAATCATCAAGGGGTTTAATGAATGCCAAGAAAACATTGCCCATATTACTCCAACACATACAGAATGCACCTTTGATACAAGACCAGGTGGAACCTGAAAGCTCAGAGTCTGTACAGACCCCACTGTATGTATATGGCAGAAAAAAAATGGAGATTTGTCAGAGCAAATGTGAAGACAGTCAGACAATTTTGAATTTTCAGGAGATCAGAAATAGCAGGCCACACATTTCTCTCCGTATACGTTTCCTTTAACATCCTCAAGACTGCCTAACAAATATTCTTTTTTTCCATCTCTTGTCATAAAGTCTCTGCGCTGGATTCAAAAAACAAGAAAAAGATGGAAGAAGGATTTGTGGCTGTCAGTCTTAAAACCACCAAAGGTAACACTAAGCCATTACTATGTCTGTGATACTGCTACACTGATAGGTAGTAAAGTTTTACATATATTTTTCTTGTTTTGAATTTGTTTTAATAGTTAAGAAGACAAGCCAGGAAAATCGGAATTATCTTCGTTTATGGGCACAAGAGAACAGATCAAGGCAAAAAGTTGCAAAGGAGTTGCCTAAATTAAACCAGGTAATGTACTGATTTGTTACTCTGAAAGAACACATTTTATAGTCTAGAGAATAAGAGGACATTAGCTAGCCTTTTTGTTCCTGGGCCCGTATGAGACACAAGCCAAGCAGGGAACCAACACTACAGTTGTTGCCTTGTTAAAGGAGAACTATGGGGTCAGTGTTTTTCCCCATAGTTCTCCTTAGGGTAACGGGAGGACACAAACTAGCGTCCTCCCGTTAGCCTAAGCTCAGTATACCGCGAGCTACAGCTCGCGGTATACTGAGACGCCGGAGCGGATCCCGACTTAGATGACGGGATCCGCCCAGCTGCGTGAGTGACAGCTGGCTCTGCCTATCTAGAGGCAGAGCCAGCTGTACCCGCCCCCTCCCCCGTCCGTTCCGCCAGTCAGCGCTGGCAGATCGAAGCGGAGAGGGGGGAATCCAGCCCCTCCCCCTGTCACGGCAGAGAGCCGTGACAGGATCGAGAGGTGAGCGAACCCGGTATGTGTTCGCTCACCTCCCGATCTACTGAGCCGACCTGTGACCGTCTCATTGTCACAGGTCGGCTAGAACTATGAGGTGAGTGAAAAGCACTCACCTCATAGTTCTCCTTTAATGGTTGTCCTTGTTCTGCTCTCTTCTATGCAACTGGTATTCACTACCTCTAGAATACTCTCATGCTACAATCCACCATTGACAGCTGTGGGGAGGTGGACAAGCCACTGCACTTTACCTAATGCGTGTAATATTTCTGATGGTTGGCCTTAGGATGGTTACTAAATTGGACCTAGCATGTTCAGGTGGAAGCCAACAATTGCAGGCCTCATATTTTTTTCATGATGGGTATACTTTGTTTGGGATGTGGGATATATCTAGCCATGGCACATTTTGGCTTTGAATTAGGCCTGGTTCACACCTAGGCGTATTGAATATATGCGCGTTTGTCGTGCGTTTCGTGACGCAATTCGAGGTAAAAAAAAGGCACGACAAAAGCGCGTTTCCGAGGGCTACTTGGCTGTATCCCAATGGAAACACGCAACAAAAACGCCCCAAAGAAGCTCCTGTACTCCTTTGGGCGTACGACGTTTTGTAGCGCGTTCATACGGCCTGTAATACGCCCAGGTGTGAACCATACCCATAGGAAATAATGGGATTTCGGTGTTTGAGCGTTTTGCATAGCGTTCGAACGCGCTACAAAACGCCCAGGTGTGAACCAGGCCTCAGGGTTAAAGTAGAACTCTAATTAGAGTAAAATAAATCTGTAAACATCGATAATGTCAGGTGGTATGCCCTTAATGTTTTGTTTTGATACACTGCAGCAGTACATGCTCATTAAAAGTTCAAAGTATCAGAATAGCTCCTATCAGCTAAGGAAAAGATACTAGTTATTGATGGAGGAACATTTACTGCTGGATGGGTTGCACTCTGGGAAATTACTAATATGTTGTCTGAAATTCACAGAAGCAAGATTAAGATCAACAGAAGCTTTTATTTACTGTGATAGGTCCACACAATGTTATGGAAAAGGTTGAACCACTTTTTTTATATTAAAATATCCATAACTTTTTTTATGCCGTCTGTAGTTCCTATTTAATCATTCTTTTCTATTTTCATATTGTATGCTTTTTAAGAAGTCTTATTTTCTTGTAGGGCCAGTTTATTGAACTGTGTAAAACGATGTACAATATGTTCAGTGAAGACCCTTGTGAGCAAGAATTGTATCATGCCACAGCTGCAGTCACTAGCTTACTGCTTGAGATTGGCGAGGTGGGCAAGCTTTTCTTTGTCCAGGTTCCAGAGGAAACGACTAATCAAAGCATCAAAGAGACTCCAGGCAAAAGTGAAAAAAAGCCCGTGCAGATATGCCAATATGTTCAGGGGGGAGGTTTCTCCAACAGCCCGGTATCTAGTGACAATGCAGAAGACCAGATGGAGGAAGTTAAGCTAGAAGACTCTTCCCCAAGAGACAATGGGGCTTGTTCCTCTATGCTGATATCAGATGATGACACTAAAGATGATAGCTCCATGTCCTCTTACTCTGTACTGAGTGCTGGATCCCATGAAGATGACAAACTGCAGTGTGAAGACATTGGTGATGACACCATTCTTGTGCGCAGTCAGCACCAAGCTTCTTTGCCTTCAAGCACAAGTCTAGACCAAGACTGGGCCATAACCTTTGAGCAGTTCCTTGCCTCTCTTTTGACAGAGCCTGCATTGGTGAGATACTTTGACAAGCCAGTGTCCATGATGGCAAGGATCACCAATGCTAAAAATGTCCGAATGATGGGGAAAACGTCCACAAGTGACTATGACATTTCAACTATTTCTGGATAGAGTTGACCATAAAAGGACTTTTTTGACTTAATGAAAACAAAGTTATACTCTTTTAATCTTTTTGGTAAAAAATGCACAGCTCGCCTACCCTTCCATATATGACTTATTAGCATAATACAGATTTAAACCAACATTTATAAAGGCCTGGGGTGAGCCGTTCATGGGTGCGGCTATTTTAAAAGAGGTATTTTGAATAACCTATAAGTATATACTAATCTGTAATGGTACAATATAAAGTGTATTATTTGTCCTCTAGCTATAAAGAACGTCTTGTCAAAGAAGAACATCAGGTTCATTGAGTAAGGAAGTGCAAAGAGAGATGACAAAGTGCAAAGGGCAATAACCTGAAATAACTAATTAGAACTTTGTTTTCTAAAGTCCCATAAAAATGATTTCTCGTTGGCTGTGATGGGTTGGTGTACTACATTTGCTTTTTGCACTTCCATATTGGATAAGCCTGGTTGTCTTCTATGTTCTAGGATGATATTCTGTAATTTGATGTAAATAAGTCCTAATGTGTACTGGAAGACTATGCTGCTGTATATTAAGTCAGTGGGAGTGCAATGCCACTTTATTAGATAAAGCCCAATCCTACCCTGAGCTAGTGTTTACTGTAGTTATGCACCTGCACTTTAAATTTTGCTCCTTTGTTAGCAGAATTACGTCTTTACTTTGTTTTATTACAGTCCATTTATAAGTCAGAAACTGGCAACATCTTTTCTCCGTAGCTGTGCACATCCAAAATACAGTGCATTAGTCCCCATGTACTTAAAATTGGCCCACCACTTAACATTTGGCAGATATTACATGAACCAATAATGTGTACAGATGTAAAGTTGCATCTGTAATATATGTGTTTAGCATTGACATGTTTACTAGTTGTGTTATATTGATGTACATATGTCACACCTTTAAAGGACCTGTGTTCTTAAAGCTGAACTCCACCCTTACCTTCTGGTTGTGCCGGCACCTCTCCTGTACAGAAATTGCTTACTCGGATTTCACTGCAAACTATCAGCATTTCACAACTATCAGCTTTTCACTGCAAACCATCAGCTTTTCTGCATTAGAAGTCGCAGCATGTCAGATAGTGACTGTCTCATTTCCTGGCTGGATGACATTGTGTATCATCTAGTTCTTTCTTCCCCATCCTTGCTGTCCCTGGCCCACCTTTTTCATTGATTGGATTTTCGGGAGGCTCGGGATCACATGTGGGTAGTTCTCGATGCAATGCAGGCTGATCATTGCTGGTGGGAGGGGCTGTACATAGCTTCTCGAAAACATCAGATTGCCAAGAAGCTAAGTACAGCCCCTCCCACCAGCAATGATTAGCCTGCATTGCATCGAGAACTACAGAGGCCCAGTGATGACATTGCTGGGTCTAAAATAAAGTATGCAATGAAAACAGGTTTTATTTAAACATGTCATTAGAATGTTACGTGGGGAAGGGTGTAAATCAGAGAAGGCGTATTATACTCCATAGGAGTGAGTGTAGCCACTCTTAGACAGGAAATGTATTACTGGCAGGATCACCAGGTGAAAATAAAAGAAAATGTATGGATCCTTTACATGTAAGGACTGGTAAGCTGTATTGTATTAAACTTCTGTTTTTGGGTTTAGATGCACTTTTTTTATTAATTGATCTGAAGTAAGAACAAGATCTGTGCAGGAAGAGGACCACACAAGTCAGATTTAAGTGTAAAATGCTGTCACTCAAACCAATCAAATAAATGTCCTGTAATGATCAGATTACAGTAAACTGGTTTGGTTGCAACGAGTACAGTGGTTTGCACTTTTGTGTTGCTTCCCTCTAATATAATAAGTCTAATTTATATATTAGTGTCAGTCAGTCATTAGATATGTTATTGGAGAGGCACACAAGTTGCCAGTTTGTGACATTCGTACCCATTGGTGCATTTTATTTGTGTATAAAACCTTTTTATTTGGAAAATCTTATTTTTTTAAGCTACTTATTATTTCTCATACTGATGTTGTATATAAATTGAACCCCTTAAATGTAAAAAAAAAAAAAAAAAGTTGTAATGATGAAATGATGCTGCTGTTCCGTTCTGCCATTTATGAGAAATAAATAAACAGGGTTCATATCGGCAAATAAAATATTCTTCGACTTATTCTTGAGCTTACAGGGATCCTGTTGGCGTAAACATTGTGTGAGCGAATATTGGTAACCTGTTTTTAAAGCAGAACTCCAGGAAGAATTTTTCCTAACCGTTTCAGTGGGGCTACCCCTGCACTGCAAGGGTTAACTGCTTGTTTGTAACCAGGTTAAAAAAAAAATAAGTTATGCTCACCCGATCCTCTAATCGGCTTATCTGTGGAAGTTCTCATTCATCCAGGTCATGGTATATCTGTGAAAAAAAAGTCAAAGCAACTGGACTCGCTGTATTTTTCTTAAAGGAGAACTATGGGGTCAGGGCTTTTCCCCATAGTTCTGCTTAGGGTAACGGGAGGACACAAACTAGCGTCCTCCCGTTACCCCAAGCTCAGTATACAGCTACAGCTCGCGGTATACTGAGACGCCGGAGCGGATCCCGACATCGATGTCGAGATGCGCCCAGCTGCGTGATTGACAGCTGGCTCTGCCTATCTAGAGGCATAGCCAGCTGTACCCGCCCCCTCCCCCGTCCGTTCCGCCAGTCAGCGCTGGCGGATCGGAGGGGGGAATCCAGCCCCTCCCCTGTCACGGATAGCAGATAGCCGTGACAGGATCGAGAGGTGAGCGAACGCCGCTATGTGTTCGCTCACCTCCCGATCTACTGAGCCGACCTGTGACAGTCTCATTGTCACAGGTCGGCTAGAACTATGAGGTGAGTGAAAAGCACTCACCTCATAGTTCTCCTTTAAAGACGTTTCACTGGACATCCGACCAGCTTTCTTAATTCTGAATCGAGAAAGCTGGTCAGATGTCCAGTGAAACATCTTCAAGAAAAATACAGCAAGTCCAGTTGCTTTGACTTTTTTTTTACAGATATACTTTAATCGGCTTGCTCTTAGAGTGGTCCCTGAAGCCTCTCCCCCCCTTCGATGCAGCGGTCTAAGGTCCTGTAAATCATCACATTCTATACACGGTGTATAGACATGAGGATGCTGAGAAACATTTCCATGCTGCAGCACAGGAGGAGAGAGCTTCAGTAACTGAAGCGGGCAGAGGAGCAGGTAGCCGGCTCAGCAGTTCGGGTGAGGTATTTTTTTTTAGCACCTAAACTTGCAGGGGTAGCCCTACTGCAAGGGTTAAAAACACTTTTGTATGGAGTTCTTCTTTAAAGGTGCATGCTTCAGAGCTATGCCCCATATCCTTGCTTCATGGCTTGGCGAGTAATTGATTGGCAACAAATATTAAGGAGTGTAAGCCCTGACTTCACTGGCTGCATACTTGTTTTAGACCAGTCCATACAAGATAGTACATCACGGTTGATGATCACAGCCTTGGAGCTTGCAACTTTAGAGCACGTTCACACCAGATGAGTTAAGCTGGCCATATACCTTACAATTATCTGCAGATTTTCTATAGTCAGATGGAAAAAGTGCAACAGATTCCTCCATCTACGCTAAACTGTGTGGATGGAGGGATCTCCCACTAAGCCAAGCTTCAGTATCATGCTAGTCAGCCCCGCTGGCTCTCAAAACACCTGAACAATCTGATTGGATGTAGGCATGTTCAGGTGTTTTGACAGCAAAGCTTATGATGTCTGCTGATTGGAGAACTCTAGGTCTGACTCGGCAAAGGGTGTGTCAGATTTCTGCAGAGACCCCTGTTTCCACACACAGAGCAAAGGTCTTTTTCTGAAGCATGCTGGCAGGAGACAGCCTCACTCTGTGGCTGCTTTCTAAAAAAAAAACCTGTAACAATTTGCTTTCCGTTCGTGTTGATGCACCTGGAATGTATTCGCTCATTTTAAACTGAAGGTTTTTAAAAAACAAAACCCTGACATCTCCACAGGGGTGTCCCTAGCATAATTGCCACCTGGGGGGAGCAGTGTTGGGAATGGGGGGTTGATGGGGTGCTGGTAGTGCACGCTAACGGTGCTGTGGCCGGTGTCCTGGTGGTGCACTGCTAAGTTCTGGCCAGCATCCCAACCAGCTCAACAGTTGCCAGGAGCTGGGCAGGACATTGACTAGTGTGCATCTCCCTGCCCTTAGTCACCTGGGATGCTCTCACTGCTACGGGGGCAGCAGGCTCTGCTTTGCCCCCCCCATGTCTCCTTAAGAGATGCCACCTGAGGCAACAGCCTCAGACTGCCTCATTATAGCGACGGCCCTGCATCTCCCATATTTCTGACAGGCTTCTCTAATTACACTTTGGCATGTATGTTCTCCCTGGGGATAAATGTTTGTCATTGGAGAAACTGCCTTTTTTTCTGGAATACTGGTAAGGATTGCATGCATTAGTATTAAGGCCATATTAAGCCTCTGAGGGCAGCTCGGGGGGGCTAACCCATTAGTAGTTATGGTTGTCACATAATTATTACAGGCAAAGAATCTCCTTTCATCAAATAGCTGTATGTAGACCTTTCCTTTAACTGACCTATTACATTTTCAGACTGCAGCAACAAGCATTATTCAGTGTCGAGTTACTAGTGAAATACAATTCTAAGAATCACTAATAAGTAAGCTTTAAGTACCAAACATATTTTGACTCTCGGCCAGCAGTTGTAGCCTAGAGAACTGTGCATAGGAAGCCAACGTTTAGCCCATTTTCATCAGCCTGCAGAACAACTACAGCCCTAAAAAAAAAGTTCCTAACTCCTGAAACACATTAGCTCTTACTGGCTTCCAGTAAATTAATTTTCATATCACAAAACCACTTAGACATAAAGATCAAAAAGAGCTTATGGTTTTCTAAAATACTGATAACGAACCTCATTTAAAGGCAAAGTCCACCTTTTTAGAAAAAAAAATACTTCTTCATAGAAGAAAAATGTGTATTTTAATTTAATTTTTTTGCATTGGAGCCAGTAAAGCAGGGGTCTCAAAGTCAATTTACTTGGGGGCCACTGGACAAATTTTTAAGTCCCGTGGGGGACGCTACTATATACGGTACCAGTGTTAATGTATGGATATGTTACAAGCGGCAACTGTCACCTATTCAAGTTAACGATCGGGTGACAGCTGCTGCATGTAAATTCCTGCACACCGCATGTAATCATATGTGAAAGGATTACATGCAGTTAGGAATACACAATCGTGTATTCAGGGATAGTGATTGTTTTTGTAACTGCATGTAATCCATTCATATATGATTACATGCGATATGCAGGCGTTTACATGCAGCAGCTGTCACCCGATCATTAACTTGAATGAGTGACAGTTGCTGCATGTAAATGCCAGATTAGGCATTCCTGTGCAGATTGTGACACAGGAATCCCTAATCGCACCTGAAATATAGGTGTGAATGGGGCCTAATACACACACAGAAAAATACAACCCCCCCACACTAATACTCTGTCATCCCCCCGCACAATCCAATCCCCCCCGCACAGAATAAAACACCCTCCAA